>NC_134495.1:26476638-26776638 GCF_040206685.1 Ascaphus truei
TGGTTACTTGAGGCTTGAAGAAAGCTGTTTGCATCAACCTCTTTAAAGAAAGTGCAAGTAAACTGACTTATCTGGTATAGCCTCCAAACGAAGGTCCAGGAAGTCTATTGAATTCTTATTGTGTTTAAGAGTGAATACCAAATTGTCATCATTACAGTTGACATATGTCAAGAAACCATCGACCGACGCCTCATCGCCTTTCGTCGATAAATCTCTTCAACATAATTATATTGTCGGAAATGGGATTAGGACCATGGACACAACAGCACTCCCAGCTACCCATTTATAAATTGGTGTAGCTGGGAGCAAACCGCGTGCACATGGCAGTGCCACAGAGCTGTAGGTACTGCACCGACACACTTTATTCGAGCAAATACCCGGTATGTACCTGGCAGATACCTGGAATGCGCCGCTCCTCACCTCTGACAAGCTCCGTTGCGTTTGCCTTCCCAGCCTGGGTTCATGCCTGGCTGATGGGCGGCTGATCTGTTAAATGATAATGATTAGGATTTAATAGGCTGCAATGCTTCGCGTGTCTACCAGATAGCATAAATTCATGAATAGTAATGCAGTATATATATATATATATACTGTGCAGTATTGCAGCCAGCGGGAATAAAATGCTTAAATCCCTGCCTGGAAAATAACTCAATGCACTCGGGCAGAAAACAGTCACAAACCTCAATACACCCGGGTATACCCGAATTCGTGGGACTAGCCGAGCTCGAATAAAGTGTGTCGCCAGTGTAATACTTGTCCAAAAACATGAAATAAATATGCGTCAAAATGTAAGACACACTTTCAATTATGAAATCAACATTGGATATATGTAATCCATAATCCTCCTCCAAAAAAAGTCTAATAGATTCAAGCCCCCTATTATGTGGAATAATTGTATATAAAGATTGTACATTTCAAGTAATCCACCTGTACTCATCGTCCCAGACAAAATCTTTCATCAGATTGGGTACAGCCGTGGTATCCTTGATATAAGATGGAAACAAAGGAACATATTTTTGAAGAAACGAGTCCACGTACTGGGACAAGTTTGAGGTTAAGGATAAGATCCCGGATATGATCGGTCTCCCGGTAGGTTGTATTAAGCTTTTATGTATTTTTGGAAGGTGATATAGGATGGAATCCTCGGGAACTTCACAAATAAAAAATCAAATTAATTTTTTGTTAGGACTGTATTCTCCAATGCTGTTTCCAAAATACTCTGTAGCTGTTTTAGATACTCCTTAGTAGGATCCCTAGTTAGTCTCGAATAGGACTGGAAGCCAGAGAGGAGCCATAAGGCCTCTCCCTGATAGTAAAAAAACAAAAAAACAGGCGCTTACCCCAAGTCACGAATCAGAGATGAAAGATGAATATAAAATGAGATATAATCAAGAAAATAATATAACCAAAATGTAATCTCCAGAATACCGGGAGACAGCCTTCAATCCCCTCTGCTTCAACCCAACATAGGGATCATCCAAATCCCTTAGAGAAACATAGAAAACAGAAAAGGTAGGGGAGCAAGGTGTTAACACTTTCCAGACAGAAACTAGCAGAAAAAAAATATCACTATCACATCAGTTCTATTGGTCCCTCATTAGGGGTGATCAGCCCTGTTGTGGTTCTCTTTTTTTCTCTCCCTGATAGTCAGCCTGATCTTGTATGATGACCCCATCACACTTATCGGCTTGGCAGATCACTATATTTTTATTCTCTTTTAGTTCACGTAGAGCTAGACTTTCCTCCTTATTTAACATTTTCTTGGAGGTATCTTTCATTTCGCTTAGGGTTACAAAATCATTGTTTACCATGTGGACGAATGTTTCAATTAAATTTCCTGTGGATTGTGCAGGATAGAATTTTGACTTTGGCTTAAACTCTGTGTGTGTCATTTCTATACTGTATGTGATATAACAAAGAGTAAATGCTGCACACCACAATATGATAAAGAGTTATACAATTACCGGTGTTCCCATCAATGTACGATCGGCTGCATCCAATCCACGGCATACAAAAAGGAATGAAGATGGGGCACACGGATTTCCAAAATAAAGAGATTTATTAAAGCATACACAACGTTTCGACCCTAAGGTCTTTATCAAGTCACTTTTTGCACTTGACAAAGACCTTCGGGTCGAAACGTTGTGTATGCTTTATAAATCTCTTTATTTTGGAAATCCGTGTGCCCTATCTTCATTCCTTTTTCATTTCTATATGTCCCATAGTGTTAGAAGAGCTCGATGGGCGGTAATCGAGACGATTCATTTCTCGTCCCTCGTCCATCCGAGAGAAATGCCTTTTTAATGTTCAATTCCTGGTGAATCTATGCCGATCCGTAAATAATTGAAAACCATTTGGTTCATCTACAGGTAGGGGCATATGAAAGGCCTCTACTTAACACATGACAGTGCTTATCGGTTAGTGTGACAGACGAAATATTAAATATTCCTTTAATGTTCCTCTCTAGTATCTGTTTTCTTTCTCTTTTCTTTTTTTTGTAATGCCCCCTGCTCTCTTTCCTTTCCTTGTGAATACCTTCTCTTTCTTGTTTGAGTATTCACCCTGTCCCCCTTTGATTTCTTCCATTCAGACTTGTCTTTGGGATCTTTCCTGGTATTTCTGTTCAGAATGGATTCTAAAAAAGGAGACAGTGAGTATTCTGGGGAGGAAGGGGTTATGTCACATAGGGGGAAAAATCTTGAACCGCTGAGAGATTTCTCACCATGTGGTCTAGAGTCAGAGGTGGAGGGACGTACTGTATATAAAGGGTTTTCCTTCTATCTTCTCTTTCTTCCTGTCTTCTATAGTTCCCTCTCTGGAGGTCCCAATTAATTTGTTCCCTGCTCCTATCGTCTTTTGAACCATAATTTGAATGTTTTTCCATTTATAGGAAGTTTTACGATATCTCCCTATTTGTTCTCTCCTAGGTCCATTATCTCCATAATTCCTATTAGTTACATAGTTGCATAGTTATATAGTAGATGAGGTTGTATAGGGGTACATCATTGGGATGTGGTGTTAAAATATTTTCTATACACATTTGTTCTATACACACTTTATATTATACATTGCACTTTCATTAGAGTATCACAGTTTATATCTGTGGTTCTTAATTTGATATATATGTTTATATTCACTATTACTATTTTTCAATAATATCACAATTGTTTCACATATTGATGCGCTTGGACATATTTTGTACTATATACCCTTGGGATATGCTAGAGTTTCCTTAGTGCATCCCTACAGGGAGTTAATGGATTATTTTCTCTTTCAGGCCGTAGTTGTAATCAATTCCAAATAACCAATTTCATGTAACTTATTTTATGTTGCAGGTTGCTTAGCTCTGTGATTGGCCAGTTATTTCCTTCTAGAAGGTGATGGAAAAAGTTAAGTAGCATTTTCCTTTCTGCCCAGCAACAGGTGTGGGAACCAAGTTTACAAATGTTTGGTTCCTGGATATTTTCCTCAGATCCTAGGAAAAAAAGAGGAGGGGGTCTCCAGGACTCTCCTAGCCCTGTAAAAGGCTAGCAACTTTATTTGTTTTCAGAGTTAGGGCAAGTATTCCAGTGTCAGGGTCCAAAGAGATACAGCACTAAAGAGAAGTCCTGCCATAGTAGTGAGTAGGTTCTGACCGCAGGGCTTATGAAGGAGACCTGGATGGGACTGCTGGGAATTATACGAAGAAAGTTTCCAGTTCTGTCCTTGGCAGTGGAGAAAGACTTGCAAAAGAGCTATCCATCTACAAACCTCATGGTGGAGAAAACCTGAGTGCAGGTGTCTAATACAAATTCTGAAAAAACAGTCCTGTTGTTAACCTGAAGTTACCTTTTAAATAAACTTCACAAAAGTTCCTGGTGCCCTACATCTTTATTTTGCTCATCATACCAGCTCTGTGTGGATTTCAAGCCCCCTGAGATAAAAGGTAAAACTGCTGAGTTATACACACACACTTTGGGACTATTTTGGTGTGACCCTTTTCCTTAGCCGGTGGGATAGAGTTGTTACATAACATTTACAGGCAAGTATAAAATGGTGTTAGAAAAGGTAGGCTTGGTCTGCAATGTGTTAGATGAGGCCCTGCCTCAAGGAGTTTAAAATCTATAAGGCAGGTTAAATTGAAACATTTCAGTAGGTACAAGGGATGAGATGGACGATGAGTTTCAGATTGCAATAGAACAGCAGTAACATTACCAAACACATGGCTGACACCCATTAGCTGCTCTTCCGCTGCTGCCAAAGGCTGTTGCCTTTGGGGAGACTTGTATGTTCTCATATGAAATAAGTCCTCAGCTGAAGTGATAGCAGCTGGAAACAAATATACCCTCCATATAAAATGCAGGTGCGAGGAGAAGGTGACGATGTGGAGGCTTTTAAAGCTGACTGTCCTTCTCTTGATGAAATTGACCCTGTCCACAGTAACTTAGGTCACAGGATCAGCGAATTGGAAGCATAGTGGGGAAACCCTCTATGGGGAGACACGTGTGCAAAGAATGTTCACAAAAATCTGAAAGCTGTAAAGCAGTGAGTTCTTATAAAAGTGTAATTCGACCCTCATAGCATCTTCCCACATGAAATCACTCTATCTTTGAGTATTTCTTTAACATTCTGGTTTCTTAGGGTATAAATAAATGGGTTGATAAGAGGGACCACCACAGTGTTAATGACTGCCACAAACTTGTCTAAGTCAAAAGTCTGACCCATCTTCGGCCTTGAATACATGAATATACAACTGCCAAAAATTAGGGTCACCACTATGGCATGGGAAGAACAGGTGGAAAAAGCTTTTCCCCTACCTTCCACTGTTTTAATCTTTAATATGGCTATTGCAATATTACTATAAGATACAATAGTAACCAAAAAACTAACTAGCACTACAAAAGAGGTAGCGAATGTCAAGATCTGGATTGCGGTTGTGTCGGTGCAAGAGTTCCGAAGAAGTGGGCCAATATCACAGAAAAAATGGTCCATCACATCAAAACAAAATGGCAATCTCATAATTAAGGTTGTAGGTACAAGGATGGAGAAAAATGATCCCAGCCATACTCCAGCTATAAGTTGCAGATATACACGTCTGGGCATGATTCCTGTGTAACGTAAAGGGTGGCAAATAGCTACATATCTGTCATATGACATTACAGCAAGGAGTAGAAACTCAGCAACTCCCACTAGCAAATACATATAAAACTGGGTAAAGCATCTAGCCAAAGATATAGACTTACCATTCAACAGGAAGCCCCTTAGCATGTTTGGTACAATGGTGTTGGTGAAACAGATGTCCATAATAGCCATGTTACATAGAAAAAAATACATAGGCCTATGGAGTCTTCGGTCTAAGAAGACCAATGTAAGGATAAGGAAGTTCCCTGTCATGGTGAGGAGATAGGACAGCAGGATCAGGCAGAAAAAGAGCACAGACAAGTGTGGAAATAGAGGGAAACCAAACAGGATGAACTGTGTCACAGTGGTCATGTTCTTCCCATCTACTGTCTGCATTATAAGGATGTAAAAAGCAGGAGAGTCAGGATCAAGTAAAGCAAATAATAAAACACAGCTGTGGAGAGTGGTAAACATCTGTAGATGTTGGAATTAATGACAACAATAATGCCATTCACCAATACGATTCTGCAAATAAGTGACTTATCCAAATAAATACTCTGCAAGCGAAGTGTAGAGGGTATTCCTGGAGACTGCAAGAAAGAATAGAAAAATAATATAATTATTGTTAAATTACAACAATTATCCTATGAACAAGTGAAGGGGTCAAAACTGTTTTTGACCCAAGCCCTTATAAGCTAAGTAAAGACATGTAAATAAAAGAACTTATACAAATAGTGCAATATGTCTTGAACCTTGGTCTTGAAAGAAAATCTCAATCACCCACTGAAATTTATACTCACAGATTTCTCTATGTTAAGGTGTATATAAAGGTGTCTTTAAACTGCAATCTTTGTGGGGTTGTCGCGTATGGGGACAGCTTATGGTAAAGATCCTCACAGCATATACCGGATGTGAAAAAGAAGAAGAACAAACATAGTGCAGACTGCAAAACACTTTTTATCTGCAGTAAAAGGGTAAAATTAGACTCGCATGGTCTATAAATTACTGTATATGTGCAGAAACTGTAGATCAAATGATCAACACCAGCCGCGGAGGTTGCAGAGCGGTCTCTCTGCTCGATGCTCACGGTACACTGGGACATCCGCGTATTTCGGCTCCAGCACTTCTGCGTTCGATCCCCGGATGTAAACTCTGGAGACAGCTCAAGACAGGCAGATGATGCTGTATGGAGCCTCCCCTTAGGTTATTGCTGGGCACTGGATACAAAATACAGATACACTCTACGCATTTCTCCTCCTTGAGGTTTCATCAGGAGTGCTTAAAAGTGGATGTCTGGTTGATTAAATACCTCACCTACGTTAACTATTGGTGGAATCATAAATCAATCACAATTGGCTATTTAGCATAGTAGCACATAATATGAGAAAGTTTAAATAAACACCATGGTGAGTGCCTTAATCAATTTAACCTACAAACAAAACATGGTTGTAGTCCAAAAATACATTAATCTAAAAAATTATGTAAATACTAAATATACAAAAAAATTAATAAAAAATGTTTAATAAAATTGTATAAAACTTCCGTGGCTGGTGTTGATCATTTGATCTATAAGCTCATATAATTTATTCACCATGTGAGTGTGATTTTACCCTTTTACTGCAGATAAAACGTGTTTTGCAGTCTGCACTATGTTTGTTCTTCTTCTTTTTCGTACCCGGAATATTCTGTGAGGATCTTTACCATAAACTCTCCCTATACGCGACAACCCCACAAAGATTGCAGTTTAAAGAAACCTTTATAAAAACCTTAACACAGAGAAATCTGTGAGTATAAATTTCATTGGGTAATTGAGAATTTCTTTCAAGACCAAGGCTCAAGACATACTGTATTGCACTATTTGTATAGGTCCTTTTATTTACATGTCTTTGCGCTCCCTGAGCTCCCTGGACACCTACGAAAACCGTGGATTGAGAAAGCAATCCTTACCAAAGGTTGAGCAGCATCGAATTAAGTCTGGATTTTTTTTAATTTATATGCACCAAATCAATATTTGAGTTGATTTAAACTAGGTAAGAATTTAAGCACTATTAATTGGGTATTATACAGTTTTTTCTTACCCTCATACAAACTTCACTTATATGATTGTAACTACTGTAAGTAGATTTAAGCGCTATTGGATAACACGGTTTGTCCTCACTCTTATGAGATTAGTAACTGCCTAGTATTCAATATTCTTTAAAATAAAATTCTAAATGTACAGTTGTCTCAACATAGACAAACATACCTCAGAAAATGACAAGGTTTCCAAAGAATTCAATGGTAATTGCCATAGAATACTGCAGTATGCTGGTAACTGTATAAATGGGAATAGGTACAGATGTAGCCAGAGTTACTTTTTTCGTGTCCGCGAACCAAATGGCTGAAATCCTCGGACCGTCTGTTGTTTGTATACAGACCCCACAAATAGTAATTTTTGCTTGAAGGGAGAATTAAAGAAACGTTAATCATCCCAGGCCAGATAGTTTGTATTAGCAGTGCAGAGGAGTCGCAGAGAGTAAATCCCTCTCCGTGTCTCCCCAGAGCAGTTCTTACAGACTCTAATCTGTCCTGCACCTTAATGATGTAGATGCCCGAATATGGGTCTCTACAGTACATCATGAGGGGAAAAACTAGGGGACCATATTTGGTTATTTACGTCAGGGGAGCGCAAACTTTTTTCCCTGTGCCCCCCTGCCGGCAGATTCCCTCTCTCCGCGCCCCCCTCCCACCCCGCTTACCTTGGCTCAGACTTCGGCTCTGGCGTCATGATGTCACATTGCCATAGCAACGTGACGTCACATAACCATGATGCCTCGTTGCCATGGTGACGCGTCTAAGAAGCCGCCTGAGCCAAGGTAAGTAAAGATTACAGAGACCATCGCCACTCCCCCGGCACTTCATTAAAGTGCCTTCGGGAAGCGTGCAGGGCCTCTGTAAACACTGCACCCCCCGCAGTAAACCCCCCAGTTTGCGCACCGCTGATTTACGTCATCCCCGACAGGACATTTACATCATTTATCTATAGAAGTTTGAAGCAGGGGGTCTCCGGAGCTGAACCCCATTTTTGTCAGCTCTGGGGACCTCCTGCTTCTGGAGATACAGGGATAGGGGCCACTGGCAGCCCCTGGAATGGAAATCAGCTCCAGAGACCACCTGCTTTAAACCTGTATAAAAAAAACATTTAAATAAAAAAATAAATAATGATTGCTGTTAGAGTTGCTCTGAGGGGGAGATTGCTTCTCTCTGGGACACATCTGCGCATCTCTTACAGACGTGTGGCTAACTTGGTAGGATTATCGCTGCAGGGGTCCCATTGAGAAGCAGAGACCCCCGCTGAGTTAATTCTCCCAGGGTGCTTTCTGTTTTCTCGGCAGCAACCGAGCGCGGCTGCAGCGTGTTCCGGCCCCTGCAACGTTTTGTTATCATGTTGACAGTAAGTCTGGCTCCATCTGTAAGACGGCTACACCAGGACTGAAACTCACAAGCTTACAATATGGGGTCTATGTACCAAGCAACAAAAATTGCTTTAAAGTGCAAAATATCAATTATTTGTTCATTGATGCACAAAAAAGTAATTGCGCTAAACGTACAAGTGTAAATGGTTTACACTAAAAAAAGTAAGTCGCATAGCAGACAAAAGGAGAAAGTGCCTCACAATAGACAGCCAAGTTCAACTTGGCATAAACCCTAAAAAGTTAAACATAACATGATAAAAGTTCTACCCAGTGACTCTTACACCAAATAATGTGACAATATGTTTAAAAAAATCAAAATCTGAATAGAAAACACTTAGGAGGGAGAGGAGGTTGCTGCAAAAATCACCAGTGAACTTTCCAAAGTTCCTCTTGAAATGTTGAAAGGGAGCGCAACCGAAAAAGAACAATATAGTGTATTAGTCTAAATAAAATGCAATGTAATTTCTTTGGTGTGTATCTATGCCAAATGTATCAGGCACTTAGAAAATATTATTTATTGACCTTCAATGAAAGATACAGTACAGTATTTCCTGTATGTCTGATACTTTCTGGGGATTTGAGAGAGCATACATTAGATAGGCTGCACACCTTGGATTGAACTTAATTCTACAGTACTACATTATATCGTTCTTTTTCTGGTGCAAACATTATCTAATTTGGAAGTAAACCCTACAATGTCTGTTAATGTGTTTGTGCATAATTAAGTTGTTATGTATCAATCAAAAATGTATTTGATGCAGCATGGATGTTTCCTTACATACGTTAATAAAATGTTTTATTTTCACAGTATGGCTATTTCAAATAATATTACAATAATATTTGATATTTACTAACACCAGTTCTAAAAAAAATACCACAATTCTGTTTTCATTTAAATTGTTTTTATAAGGTATGATACATGATGCGGTATGTCAGAAAAATGTACTGTTAAACCACAAATAATGCCTCAAATGTTAGAGGACTTCAAACATATGATGCACATTTTCAGAAAGTTTGTGACACTTTCAAGCACTGACATTTAGAAGATTTTTTTTCAAATACAATTTTAATAAGTAGACACACAATGTCTGTCTTCAAGATCAACTTCTTAAGAACCATACCACGCTTTCCTGCTCTAGAACTGACATTTAATTTGCTTTGTTAGCAGGGGGTAGGTATATACTGTACTGTATATGAACACTAACAAATGCATCATATAACTGTATTATCTCATTGTATTATATTGCTGGGTTAAAGAGTTGTACATCTAAAAAGCAATTGGATTTGTATTTCTTAAAATGAAACAGGTGACTTTTTTTGTACTATTACAGAATGTTAGAGAGTGTTTAATATTTTAACCCTTGATGGGTATTTACAAAGTCACTCTAATAATAACACCATATACAGTATATCAAAGAAATGTCCAAGTACAGGCATACCCCACATTAACGTACGCAATGGGACCGGAGCATGTATGTAAAGTGAAAATGTACTTAAAGTGAAGCACTCCCTTTTTTCCCACTTATCGATGCATGTACTGTACTACAATCGTCATATACGTGCATAACTGATGTAAATAACGCATTTGTAACAGGCTCTATAGTCTCCCTGCTTGCGTACAGCTTCGGTACAGGTAGGGAGCCGGTATTGCTGTTCAGGACGTGCTGACAGGTGCATGCGTGAGCTGCCGTTTGCCTATTGGGTGATATGTACTTACTCGCGAGTCTACTTAAAGTGAGTGTCCTTAAAGCGGGGTATGCCTGTACTGTAGATAGAAGTGTGATTTTGTCTCTATCAATCGTTGTGCTTTTTTTGCACCAATTTTGCAGCACTGTGTGGACAAATTGCCATTTCCCCTTTACATTTACAAGTATATGAAATGTGAATAAAGTGATTGAAATGGTTGAAATAGGAGTTAGAATTCAGTGGAATGGTTTAGACTTTAAAGTATGAGGAATATGTCGGGGTTCATATTTGAGAGGGGAATGGAGGCAGATTCTTAGAGTTAGGGAGAGGAAAGTTAGAATTGGATGTCCGGTAGCAAACATTAATGTTCCCAGCATCGGGGTAAGCTGCGGTCACGTTACCACAATTGCCCTAACACTAGAGGATTAATACTGCGTGGGTCCTCTTCCCTAGAAGCAGGACCCTCTGCAGCACGGCCACGGCAAGAGTCTCCGGTGCAGTGGACTTTCGCTCTTTCAGCCACGGCTCTGTAGATGGTAAGTCTTACTCCAGCTGTTCTATATGTTGGATGCAGAACATCAGTTAAACCTACCTTATGTTTGGTGAGTAAAATACAATTCAGGTTTCAGGCAAGAAACATTGTGCTGAAGATGCAGCTTGTAGTTGACTCCATAACTGCAAACAAAAACCAGTACTTCACTTTACTTTCTAAAGCAAATAACGTTCCACAATTTGCTTTAAGTCCTGCCCTAACAAATTGTTGTCCTTCTGATACGTAGTATGTTACATCAAAGAACATAGCAGAACCCATTGTGCAGATTTACTGTAAGTAAGAATAAAATCCTTATATATAGTTTTTACCCCCTGGAGGTTAATTACTTATGAATTGCTTATATACAGTAGTCTGGACCAGACAGCCCCACTCAAGAGAGAAAGAGTAATTATATGATACTGTATAGCTATTGGTGCTCAAGGACAGAAGGAATCCCTAAGTCCTAAATACCGAAGGGCAGCAGAATAGATCCTAATGGGACTATAATAGCACACAAATATGCATGACAATGTGTAAGATAAAAGATACATTTTAATAAAACAAAGGTAAAAACAACTGTAGATAGTACAAAAGGAGCAAAAAATTCAATATTAATAAACAAAAATCTAAAAATGTGTACAATACTATGCAGAACATATATATATATATATATATATATATATATATATATATATATATATATATATATATATATATATATATATATATTTTATGAGAGAACGAGATGACCCCGCATCCACAAGACAAGTTAAGGCAACTAATAACCGACAAGGTAAATCTAGATAAAGTAATCTGTCGGTGGTGCTATGAGGGCAGGAAATATTGCAAGAGAGAAAAAGAGCCCTGAACAAAAAGCACTCTAGTTTGCCTGGCAGTACAAAATCACAACATTTTATTAAGGGTTGTCACAGAACAAAAAGTTAAAATATAAAGCACAGAAAGTTAAAATAAAGGCATGGATCCCCTGTGCGTGGCAAAACTTGTTATATCCTCCAACCAGAAAATCCCAATTGGGACAATACAAAAGCCTGAATAAACAGGATAAATGCTCTACAGTACCTGACAAGGTAGAAACAGTAAAGCTAACAACAGGCCAGACACGGTGGCTAGGCTACGTGGTTAATACAATAAATCAACAGTACACTTCTATCTCCCTTGAGTCTGGGGTAAATACAAAGTGACACAATGTCAATTGGACTCAATGTAAAACACACATATTGCAGTCAGAAAAGCACACCTTAGCCTGCAGCAGCAAATAATGAATACGTCACCTTAAGTCAGGTACACAGCAGTATCTGGGGAGGAAACAAGGAGCAAAAGCTCATAGCATGTAAACATGTCCCAAGTGGGGGACAAAACAGGGGATCCTGCCTACTAGACCTGCTCCTACGCGTTTCGGCCTAAGCCTTCTACTGGGAGTGGTACTGTAGGCAGGGTGACATGCGTTCTTAAATAGGGATCTAATTGGGCCAGTGATTGTTGGCACCTGGTGTGGTTAATTGATAACGTTATGGGTAAGGGGTATACAGATGGATATGGTAAACTTACATTCAGTGTCATAAGGGCATCATAGCAAGAGGGCCAATGGTAGGGGTGTACCGTATCAACGCCTTCCCTAGTAAGAGAGGGCAGTACTGGCAGATAAAATCCACAGATGAGCAGTGAGCATGCGCGTGACGTCACAAACCTGCGTCCATAACATGGCTGTCGCCTACACTGCTCTGTCGGGAAACTGCACATGTGGTAGTGATGTTAGAACCTCTCCTTTCCTAGACCTTAGATGCCATGGGCAGAACGGACCTCACGGTTGCAAACGCGCATGTCCGTGATGCCATCTGTTGCCGTCCCTGGCGCCCCTCGCCGAGTCATACCAAAACAGGCTGCATTCTACTTGGTACGCCTCAAAACACCTCACTGCGCATGCTTGCCCAGAGATAGAAAAAAGTCACAGTCTCAGTGTTTAGGCTGGTGCCGTGCTATACCGTGCGCATGCGCTGTGTGTTAACCTCAATCCTGTGTCATTTACAGAAATGTGTTAAAGAGACATTACAAATTAAATAGAGATAACATGAGGAAGCTACTATTCAAGCATATATGGTCACAGAAGAGGGATAAACAGATCAAACAGACAATAAATGTGTTGATGTTATTAACATAGCTGTAGTAGAGTCATATAATAGTTAAAGACTAGATAACACATATAGATATGCTACAGGCATAACAGTAACTAGAATTATATCATTAGTTGTTATTAACACAGAAGAGTATATCATTACTGCCATAGCCTATGTATAGAACACATAAAGTAACCAGCTATAACATCTTTTGATCAGAAATGAATCCCTACAGTTCTGAAATGGAGAATATTCACCGAGGGGTGCATAACTTAAATGTAATACATATACACGTGGAGGGTTCATAATTAACAAAGTAAATTCTAAATAGTTCCAAGGGGATCTATATGAAGCAGTCCCAGATCGTAATGGGGTACACGAAATTTAACCCAGTCACTCCTCAAAAAAAGAGGTAGGGAGGGGGGGACCTTTGATGTTAAAGTCCTCTTTAGAGATTAGGAGTCTAAGAAATGAGATGTATGATGTAGACTCTCTATATACTCCACCTATATATCGAATATTAGAGGTAATGACATGGTATTGCCAAAAAGGAGAGTATAGGTATAGTCCTTTTTTAGTCTCTACAAGAAGATATATGGAGTTGTTCTTCTCCTGATTCCAGTATCAACATATGATCTTTCCTTTATCGTCCAGTCTTGGATGAAGTATAGGTCAAGTCCAAATCTCTTGATGATCCTATGTGGTTCAAACCCAGGACTCTATGATTAAACAGGGAGAAAAGGGAAGGGGAGAGAGAGGGGAGTGCATGAGATTCTCATCACATACAATTTTTGCACAAACAATAGTTAGGGCAGAAAGGTACGTGGGATGAAGGGATATTGGTTACGTCTATAGAAACATCGAGAAGCCCAGGTAGTCGTTAAGGCCCCGTGGCATCATTGAGTCCATTTGGACGATCCACCTAGACTCCCTACGTAAAAGTGCCCTCTCTAAATCGCCACCTCTAAGCATTTTTAATGTTCCTCACGTGTTCGAGGATTCTAAACCTTAGTTCACGTGTGGTCATCCCAATGTAAGGAAGACCACAGGGACACATAATGCAATAGATGACGCCTTTTGATTTGCATCCAAGACATTCTTTGATTTTGAAAGTATTAGTCTTGTTGAAATCTGTAAACACATCCGTCTGACACATGTATCGACAGGCAGTGCAATTTTTACATTTGAAAAGCCCTTTCTTTTAACTGTTGAGTGGAATGTTTCGTTTGTGGTGGGGACAAAATGACTTGTCACAAGTTTGTCTCGTAAGTTCGGGGATTTACGACTGGTCATGGTGATTTTGTCACCCAGTATCCTCTTAAGCTATGCCTGTAGCATATCTATATGTGTTATCTAGTCTTTAACTATTTTATGACTCTACTACAGCTATGTTAATAACATCAACACATTTATTGTCTGTTTGATCTGTTTATCCCTCTTCTGTGACCATATATGCTTGAATAGTAGCTTTCTCATGTTATCTCTATTTAATTTGTAATGTCTCTTTAACACATTTCTGTAAATGACACAGGATTGAGGTTAACACACAGCGCATGCGCACGGTATAGCACGGCACCAGCCTAAACACTGAGACTGTGACTTTTTTCTATCTCTGGGCAAGCATGCGCAGTGAGGTGTTTTGAGGCGTACCAAGTTGAATGCAGCCAGTTTTGGTATGACTCGGCGAGGGGCGCCAGGGACGGCAACGGATGACGTCACGGACATGCGCGTTTGCAACCGTGAGGTCCGTTCTGCCCTTGGCATCTAAGGTCTAGGAAAGGAGAGGTTCTAACATCACTACCACATGTGCAGTTTCCCGACAGAGCAGTGTAGGCGACAGCAATGTTATGGACGCAGGTTTGTGACGTCACGCGCATGCTCACTGATCATCTGTGGATTTTATCTGCCAGTACTGCCCTCTCTTACTAGGGAAGGCGTTGATACGGTACACCCCTACCATTGGCCCTCCTGCTATGACGCCCTTATGACACTGGATGTAAGTTTACCATATCCATCTGTATACCCCTTACCCATAATGTTATCAATTAACCACACCAGGTGCCAACAATCACTGGCCCAATTAGATCCCTATTTAAGAACGCATGTCACCCTGCCTACAGTACCACTCCCAGTAGAAGGCTTAGGCCGAAACGCGTAGGAGCAGGTCTAGTAGGCAGGATCCCCTGTTTTGTCCCCCCCTTGGGACATGTTTACATGCTATGAGCTTTTGCTCCTTGTTTCCTCCCCAGATACTGCTGTGTACCTGACTTAAGGTGACGTATTCATTATTTGCTGCTGGAGGCTAATGTGTGCTTTTCTGACTGCAATATGTGTGTTTTACATTGAGTCCAATTGACATTGTGTCACTTTGTATTTACCCCAGACGCAAGGGAGATAGAAGTGTACCTTGGGCAGGCGATAAAATATAGGAGTGCGGGGGTGACTCTGCCTCCTATATTCCCTTGCCAGATGATCCCACATCACGTTATCAGGTGTTGCTGAAACAGCATTTGCTTTCAGCCTTGGAGGAGGGTATTCTCACAAAACTTGAATTTAAATTTCTTTATTCTGATCACCCCCGCACTCCTATATTTTATCACCTGCCCAAGGTCCACAAGTCTCTGGTGGACCCCCCTGGGAGACCTATTATCTCGGGGATCGAGTCGATGACGTCCGGCCTATCCCAGTATGTTGATTATTATCTCCAACCCTTTGTAGCCAAGCTCAGGTCACATATTAGGGATACGCTGCATGTCATCGACCCGATCTCTGAGATTAAATGGAAGCCCAACTATCTATGGGCTACCTGTGACGTGTCATCATTATAGACGTCAATAGATCATTCCAGGGGGGTTAAGGCCATTGACTTCTGGTTGAACACGGATCCCTCTATTCCCACTATACACAAAGATTTTCTATTAGATAGTATAATGTTTATTCTAACTCACAACTATTTTTCTTTTGAGGATCTTTTTTACTTGCAAAACTGTGGAACGGCCATGGGTACGAGGTTTGCCCCCAGCTATGCCAATTTATTTATGGGATATTGGGAGGAAATATCAATTTGGCCCAATCCAGAGCTGGGGGCGGGCCTCATATGCTATGGTCGTTTCATTGATGATATTATTATTATCTGGGAGGGTGACATCACATTCTTTTCCAATGTCCTTGATTCCTTCAATCACAATGCTATGGGCTTGAAATTCACTTTTGATATCAGCTCCACCTCGGTGATATTTCTGGATCTGGTTTTGACTGCAGATCCAGAAGGTAATATCACTACCACCACACACTTCAAGCCTGTTGCAGTGAATAATTACGTTCATGCCTCTAGTAACCATCATGCACAGTGGTTGAAGAGCATTCCCCTGGGACAGTTTCATCGTCTCAAAAGGAACTGTTCCAGGGATAGTGACTTTGCCTGTCAATCCAAAGAGTTGAGTGATAAGTTTCTGCTGAAAGGTTATAACCCTGACCTGATATCTGACTCTTTCGACAGGGTGAAGCTATCTAGCAGGCAATCACTACTTAAGAATTGTACTATTAAAAATAAGAATATTAGATATGATACTCCAAGAGGTGGATCATCAACAGTAGATGGGGTGTCACGGTTTATTACCACCTTTAACCAATCCCACAGATCCATCAAGGGTATATTAAATACCCATTGGAGTATCTTAAAATGTGATCCCCATTTGGGGAACATTATTCCTGAGAAAATTCCAATTGTATATAGGAAAGCCCAAAATATTAAAAACATTATTGCTCCTAGCAAATTAAAATCTACCATTGCAGCTACAGCTGCCACTTCGGTGAACCCCACTGGTAATCACAGATGTGGCAGAAGTCGCTGCATCACGTGCAAACATTTGAGTACTACAGTGCACTTTGTCTCCCATCACAAGGATGAACGATATAATGTAAGGGGCAATATCAATTGCCTCAGTGCATTTGTCGTTTATCTTGTACAATGTGGATGCAGCCTCCAATATGTAGGTCGCACCACTCGACCTCTCAGCACCAGGTTCCTGGAGCACAGGAGGAATGTGATTAATGGAGTCACTACCCATAGCTTACCAAGACATGTTATTAGCAAACACAATAAGGATCCGGAATCCTTAAAAATTATGGGTATTGAGCACATTCCTCCTAGTGAATCAGGGGCTGATCGTTAGAAAATACTTTGTAGAAGGGAGACCTTTTGGATACACCGGTTGGGGACACTCACCCCTGGTGGTCTGAATGAGTGTATAGACACCAGCACTTTGGTTTAGCTAGGTTCCTATTATGGACATGTTTTCCTTGGTGTACTCTCTGCTTTCCTCTTGTCCCCACCCCTTCTTTTTATTCCCCATCCACTGCTGCAAGTTCCCATTCCACCCCCCCCACCACCCGCCCTTTCTCCCCCCCTCCCTTTGCACTCACCCCCATCCCTTCCTCACCATCCCTTCCCCACTCCTTAGTGCATACAGTTTTCCCAATCCTTCCTCCCTCTGAACTTCAAAATATATTGTACATATAATTGATATAAGTGGACATTCTAAATGAATTTTTATGAATTTTTATGAATTCTCAAATATTTTTAGTCTTTGCTAGATATAAGTTTCACCTGTGTATTCTTGATCGTTTTTAGAATATAATTCATTATATTTTGGATTGCATATCATGTAAATGCTAACATATAAGAATTTTTTAATTTTAAAGTATTTTTTAAAAAACAATTGGTGAATGTATATTTACTACACCATATAAAATTAGAGTAACATTTAAGGCATTTTTCAGATTGTTATGTAACATATATTTTATCTTATTTTATTATTCCTTATCACACAGTGTACTATTAACTCATTTATAGCAGTATAATGTATGAATCTATGTTATTGCACTTTATGGCAGTATATCTTTACTGGAGAGTCCGTTTTTATAAACATTTATATATACTAGAATCGAATTAAATAATAGCCCAAATTGATTTGGTTCAGGTTTATGTATAGTTCTATTAAGCCATGGCTCGTTTCTAGGGGAGGTACTATCACTTAGTACCATTACCAATCAAGTTTGAGACTCTCCACTATATATACATTGCCATTCTTGTTCATGGACATTAACTTTGATTAAGTTGCATTTGTTACGACGAAACGCATCAGGGACGTACCTTGCGACACTATGTCATCACGTTGTGTGTATCCTTTACGGCCGAGGAGCACATGGAATTATATGAAGGCCAACTCTGATACCAGACTGTTCTGGAGGATTTTGAGTGAATCGGAGAAAAAATACTGCTTGGGAGACTGATTCCTGTTGTTCATGGACTCCGTATCTGCTGCGGTTTCTGGACCTGCCTGGTGGTGATTATTAATCACATACTGCCTATTTTTATCTTGTACAGTAGAGGCAGCGATTATTCTAACAAAAACCAGTGGCAATTCCCCAAAAGACCCAGGTACACCCAGGTACATTCTGAATACATTTCCTTAAACTAGCCCCAGCATTTTTGCATTGATTAATGGCCTATCAGATTAACAGCGGGGGTCCCTGGCAGTCCAATTCAAACTGAATTGGAATGCCAGGGATCCCTGCTGTGTTAATCCTATGGGTCGTTAGTCAATGCAGAAATGCCTTAAACGTGCCTTAAACGTGCCTCAAACTAGCCCAGAACATACCCAGCACATATCCTGAATGTAACCCGGCTAGTTTAAGGCAAATGTTAGAATAAGCGTTGCCTCTACTGTACATTGTGAGTGTTTTTAATCCCCCCACCCATCCTTCCCTACATTAAATGTTACAGTATCACACTATGGGGCGTGCGCTCTCTGTTTTGTTTTTGTTATATATATATATATGTATGTTATGTATATATATGTATATATTAACACACATTCCCAGATAGCTCAAACTCCTACATCCACCACATCCTGAATATATATTTATGCCAAAATGAGTGCTCCTGAGCGTGGCAAATGTATTCGTACAACAGAAGACACGGGTGCCTAATGCTACATCAAATTGACAAAACATATATGGTAATGAGTATAAAGTTTAAATACTTGAATAATAATAGTAATTACTTGGTTGTTTAGTTAAACCCTTTGGCCAAAGCGTCGTAAGCCTGCATACCAACGTCGAGGTAAACCAAAAATGCAGGTCCTAACACTAAAGCTGTGAACCCTTCCTTTTACCTCTGTATGAGGGGAAAGAACTGCAGTGAGTTCTGTCCATTGCTGCTATATGTAAATATATATATATATATATATATATATATATATATATATATATATATGACACAAAGAAGAACAAATAAAGTAGCGCCTAAGTGATGGTACTAACAAATTAAAATATAATATTAATAACCGGGGATAAACCAACATGAATAACAATGTATAAGTGTCTAATATAAATGATTAAATGGTGCTAATAAAGCCCTAAATACTAAAATAAAACTGTGAATAAAGAAGGGAAAAAAATGAAGACCAGTCCTTTCAAAATGTCCAATCAATGATGGAAATGAGATGCTGGTGTGGGGGTCTCCGGCTGCTCTCAAAAGGGATTAACCACATCCGATGGGAATCTACAGAATAAAGAGAGGAGAGAGCACATGCTCCATAGTATAAAAACCGTACATTTAATGTTGGGAAAGGGGGGGAAGGGGGAAGAAAATCACTCACAAGGGTACAAGAATAAAATGCGTTTTGTGAAATATCACCACCATCCGGTGTCCGTAGCAGGATCTACAGTCCAACAGTCTCACGGATATGAAGGGGCGGTGATCTGTCAGGAATCCCAAGGTCTCTCGGATTTTTCACAGGTAACGTCCTAGGAGTTCCAGAGAATGTCACCTATGCTGGAGAATGTTCCCTGACGCGTTTCGTCGCACATGGGAGCGTCATCACGCATCACGCACAGGCACTACGTCATCACGCATGCGCAGGAACAGGCCGGTTCGAGCGCGGAACAGCAAAGCGGCTATCCAGCATAGGAGACATTCTCTGGAACTCCTAGGACGTTACCGAGTTGGACTGTAGATCCTGCTATGGACACCGGATGGTGGTGATATTTCACAAAACGCTTTTTATTCTTTTACCCTTGTGAGTGATTTTCTTTCCCCTTCCCCCCCTTTCCAAACATTAAATGTATGGTTTTATACTATGGGGCGTGCGCTCTCTCCTCTCTTTTATATATATATATATGTATGTACCGGAGGGACCCTGGCTCGCCAGCCATGTTGAGGTTGGCGCGAGGTTCATGCATGCGCAGTCAGTGTATGGAACCTGGTGGACATTACAAATTGCACAGACGCAGATAGTGCTAGCAGCGGCCATTACAGCATTGCACATGCACGGTAAAGATAACGCACGTGGCACCAATAGAGTAAAGGCACTAAAGAAAATAAATTACCCAGAAGCCTCTGGGACTGCCATTTCACCCATATCACTTGCTGCATTACAGCCAATAGGGCTTACAGATTCTCCTGCTGCAGTGAAGCACAAGTGTCAGTAGGAGCTGGGAGACAGATAGGGGAGGGTGTATAGGTGCATGGAGCAAGTGACCTCTGCACTAGACCAGAGACCCCCTATGCCCCAGATAGGCCCCAGTCATTGATAGTTTGGGGCTGCTACGGGGACATGCCCTTGATAGGGAACAGATCCCCTTAGCAGGCCAGTATAGTCAGGACACAGCTGTGTGCGACGTTGCCTGCAAGTTAGGTCTGGGACCAGACCTGTCTCACTACAGGTAAAGGGACTATCTGTGTGGTGAGATCATTCTGTTGGAAGGAGGACGCCATCACGGAGACTTCGGCACTGGACACAGATGTGTCCTTTTCTGTTGTTCTGCTGTACCTGGGTGCAGGAGCCCTGGGCACGTACAGTCATACAGTGCCCCAACTTTAACACCAGTCACACCCTTGGGGTATTGTGGGACTCTTGGGGACTCTGTGTGAGATACGGCCCTGCGAGTTCTGAATGGATAGTTCTATTAATAGTGATCCATATAGAGTGTTATGTGAGGTGTTACACATAGTTATGCTTCCAGTAATGCCCTTTCTATTTTTACTAATGTGTATGTGTTCATTGTAAAAGTGTCCCATGAGGGGCTGCTTCCACTCTGCTGGTATTCCTCATAGGTGGAGGCGCTGCACCATATAGTAAGTGGTAAGAGTAATTCACCCCAGGCTCCCAGCAGCGGAGGCTTAGGCTCCTGTGAGCCAAAAGGTAAAGGGCAGTACCAGTAGCTATTTACAGCCACCATCCTGATCTCACATAGAGTTGGGGGAAACAGGGCTACACACACACACACACACACACACACACACACACACACACACACACACACACACACACACACACACACACACACACACACACACACACACACACACACACACACACACACACATATATATATATATATGCTGTATGCTGGGTGATAATGGTGAAGGGTGGGGTTGCAGACCTGCCTAAGACATGCAGATGAGCATACAGTTGTATTTGCATATTTGCTTTCCTGTGGAGGGTTTTTGTCACTTTTTTTACTCACCATAACTTAACTCAGTATTATGGTATAGCCTATCCCATAGCCTCTTTGCATACCCAGTTAATCAACCCCATACTGATGAGACCCATTAAGGTCGAAACAGCTGTCTGTGGGTGGTTTTCTGGGTATGCACCTTAACCCTGGCTGTGCTCAAAGCTGTGACCATGCAGCAAGCTTAAGCCTATAGGGAACCATGTTAAAAATGGTTTTAAAGGCAAAAAGTGGCACTGTGTGCTCATTTGCATGTCATTTCCCAGAATCCCTTGCTGCAGGGAAGTGCTGTATGCTGGGTGATAATGGTGAAGGGTGGGGTTGCAGAACTGCCTAAGACATGCAGATGAGCATACAGTTGTATTTGCATATATATATATATATATATATATATATATATATATATATATATATATATATATCCATACGATACCGTTTGAAAAAGACACATAAACCGACGTTTCTCAAGGTGGTGCCACTGGGGGACCGAAACGTTGGTTTATGTGTCTTTTTCAATACAAAAACTTGTGATCAAACTTACCAGAGTGCTGTCTCCTGAGCTCGTGCTTCAAACGGTATCGTATGGTTTATTATTGCTTTATGGGACAAGCATCCAATTTTTTCTACTTGCAAGTGGAGTGCCGGCTGCTTCTGTGGATTATATATATATATATATATATATATATATATATATATATATATATATATACAGAAAAGGACTGCGCTTGGGTATGGTGTGACAGCAATAATATAATAATAAATGATCAGAAAATTTATAAATATATAAAAAACCTAAATGACAATAATAATATTTAACTGTGCAATCAATACATTCACCAAATGCATATATAGTTATAAAAAGATGTGCTGTGGACCCAATAACAAACTTTTGTCACAAATCCTTTGAAGTCCAAATGAAGTCCAAAAAATGCAAGAAACGCACTGACAGGAAAAAGGCTGCTTCTTTAAAGGGCACAACGACCTCCCTCTCCACTGCATAGAAAATAGAAGAAAAAAGCGCCCAATCCTAGTGCATTACTGTGCAAAAAATGGTTTAATTCCCAATAAAAGGCTCATAAAATGAACTCACAAACATAAAAGATAAAAAAGCATTGTATGAGTAATACTCATGCTCCAAAGGATCTGTAAGCGCTGCTGCTCTGCTACTCTGCTCCGTGACACCACCGCATCCAGTACAGCCCTCATGTATCTCTGCCAGCAGGAACTCACGTCATCAGGCTCCTCACAGTATTCTTTCCCCGGGAACACACCACCAGATAGTTTAGGTTCCCAACGGGGACAATGTTTGTGGCGGAACGAACAGATGACGTCACGCCGTACATGGAGATGGCAAGCAGGAGAATGTCAGGCAGAACTCATAAATCAACGCTGCAGGAAACCACAGCACACCTGGCCCTACGCGTTTTAACAGCTAAACTGTTTTCATCAGGGGATGGACTATGGGTGTGCTAGACACATATATATACACCCACACATCCAATTAGCTATGCAAAGATAGATTAAAAAATCAGGTGTAAACAATTAGCATAATGAGAATGAATCTGATACCCCCACATAAGAAAAACATATGCAGCTATAGATTTAAACCATAACAATCTTAATCTTACACAGAATAAACTTGTAAATAATGTATAATACATAAAATTACTACGCTTGCAATTGTCAAAATATTTCTGAGGTAAACAGACCATAAAATATCTATATATAATAAATATCTGAAATCAACTGAGTGAACAGTGAAAAAAACCATTGTAATGTTATCAATAATTAGCTTGAGGAGAATGGACTTGATAATAATACTAGATCTATAATCTATATAAAAATAAAAAGAAAATTATAAAAATATATATAAAATAAAAGGAAAAATTAATATAAATATAACCTAAAATAAACAAAATCAACAATTAATCCAAATAAAATAAAAAGTTAAAAAGAAGAAAATATATAGGTATACCAATATGAATTATAGAAATGTTAATACAATATAGAATAAACACAACATGTATTAGATATATCTATTAGTTCATGAAAAAAAATATATTCAATCAAATATGAAATGAACACAGAAAGAGGGGGAAACCTTAAATGTGCATGTATGTACTCCATGTGAGTGTAAGAATACACTCAGAGAACCATCGAGGAAAAAAACAATATATGTGTATATAAAGAGACTGATTGTCTTATAAAATACCCCAAAGAAAGATAGATGAGCAGATAACACATGTATCCAAGATCAACAAGAATCTCTGACCTGACCAGACCGTGCAATACAGTCACTGACACCTCACTTCTCATAATGTGAATTGAAATAGTGATATAAATAACCTAAATCTGAATGTATAGTAATTATAATAAAATACGTGATGTATACTAATTTGTAATAATTTGTCATTACCACCCTGTGTAGGTATCAGAAAAGTGACCTATACTTTATACTATGTGAACAGTATATGTGAAGTGACATGAATAAAGACTACATCATATATTGTGTCTAGTGTTAATAAATAAAAAATCACATCCCCATATGGAATGACACGAAGGGAACATGTCTAGCATGTTCAACCCAGACCTCCATGCCCATACCACATGGGGAACAAAGACCACTAGGCAAAGGGAAGAAGAAAGAGGGAAAATCAAATAATCTCAGGATTCAAACAACAGTGCTGATGTCAATACAATCATTCAGTCCTTCTGGACTGAGTGTATTAAATACATAGATCCAGTATGTCTCTCTTAAATTAAGAAATGTATGCCTGTCTCCACTTAGAAGTGTTGAACTAATGGCTTCAATACCCATAACTTTCAACGAAGAAGGATCTTTATTGTGTTTGAGATTGTAATGTCTAGAAAGACTGTGTGATTGTAATTCATGAATTATATTTCGACGATGCTCTAAAAATCGTGTTGCCAGGGACCGTTTAGTCCTGCCAATATATTGAATCCCACAGGGACACATAATGGCATAGATGATGAAAGTAGACAAGCAGTTGATGTGACCCTTAACTTGATGTATGAATCCATTCGAATGAGACCTTATGGTATTGGACTTGTACAGATGTTTGCACGTCAGGCATCTCGGACGGTTACAACAAAAATTCCCATCTTTTATACTTATACTGGGAGTAACGTCAGTATTGTTCTTGAGTTTTTTTAGTCTACTAGGTGCTACCATAGATTTTATATTTCTTGCTTTCTGAAAGACGATTGGTATTTTAGAGGGTAATT
This sequence comes from Ascaphus truei, assembly GCF_040206685.1. Taxonomy (NCBI): domain Eukaryota; kingdom Metazoa; phylum Chordata; class Amphibia; order Anura; family Ascaphidae; genus Ascaphus; species Ascaphus truei. The sequence continues at coordinate 26,501,316 of NC_134495.1, forward strand.
TCTTTCCTATAATGGGATCACTAAGTAAGATCTCCCAGTGTTTATTAAGAACGTTTCTTATTTTTTGAGAGGCACAATTGAATTGAGTAATAAAGAGGGGTGAACCAATCTGATCCTGATTTTGTACAGTTGTTTTCTTTTTCCTAGAAAGTATGTTAGTTTTTGATTTTTCCAACAGCATATGTCTATCAAGTCTACCCACTTGTTTAAATGTCTCCTGGACTGTGTGTCTATTATATCCTTTAGCTGTAAATTTGTTAACCAGAACGTCCCCCTGGGCCAGATAATCAGAGTCAAGAGAACAATTTCTCCTGATTCTAAGAAACTGGCCCCTGGGGACGTTCTCCAACCACTTGTGATAGTGGTTGCTGGTATGATGCAAATATGCATTGGTGGATACCTTCTTGAAGAATGTTTTCGTAACAATCTGATTTTCATTGTTAACCATCAGTTCTAAATCTAGAAAATTGATTTTACACTTTCTATTTCAAAAGTAAACCGTAAATCCATTTGATTATCATTAAATGATGTAAGAATATTAGTGAAAGTGACCTGATCCCCATCCTAGATAAAAATAAGATCGTCTATGAAACGACCATAGAACACCAAGCCCTCCCAAAGCCTAGCATCACCCCACACATGCCTCTCCTCCCATAGGTCCATGTATAGGTTTGCATAGCTGGGGGCAAAGCGGTTGCCCATGGCCGTTCCACAGACCTGCAAATAATATTCACCCTCAAATAAAAAATAATTGTGTTCTAAAATAAACAAAATGGACTTTAGAATAAAATCCCTCTGTGTGTTGTTGAATAGAATTTCTTTCTCCAAGAAATGTGCCACTGCTGCTATTCCTTTATTATGATTGATACAAGTATATAGAGAGGCCATATCACATGTGGCCCATATATATGTGGATTTCCAGGGAATCCCCGAGATGGAATCGATGACATGCAAAGTGTCCCTAATATATGATCTTAAATTGGCCACCAAGGGCTGTAGAAAATAATCTACATACTGGGACACATTGGACGTCATAGTAGATCAGGTTGAAAAACGACAGGTCCATCAAGTTTAATCTATGCGAAATTTAGACAACAGATACTTTATCCTATATCTATACTTACTTATTGATCCAGAGGAAGGCAAACAAAAACCCCCATTAAGGGGAAAAATGAATTCCTTCCTGACTCCAAGAATTGGCAATTGGATTAATCCCTGGATCAACATCCTTCCTATGTATACTTATTTGGTATATCCCTGTATACCTTTCCCATCTAAAAAGATGTCCAACCTTTTTTTGAACACATCTATTGTGTCTGCCATCACAGTCTCCATGGGTAATGAATTCCACACTTTAACTGCCCTTACTGTAAAGAACCCTTTCCTTTGTTGCTGGTGAAATTTCCTTTCCACCAACCTTAAGGGATAGCCCCGAGTCCTTAGTACTGCCCGTGGGATGAATAGTTCTTTTGAAAGCTCCTTGTATTGTCCCTGAATATATTTGTACATAGTATCATATCCCCTCTTAGACGCCTCTTTTGTAAATGTAAATAAATCTAATTTAGCTAGACTCTCCTCATAAGTTAGATTGTCCATCCCCTTTATTAATTTGGTGGCTCTTCTCTGCACTCTCTCTAGTTCCGAGATAACAAAAGAGGGAGCCCCCGCAACTGTCTAAATGTAAATGTGTCGGTGCTCCCTAGGTAAGTGCATATAACAACAGACCAGAGACAAAGAACCTAGTAAGGGCTGTCTAAACACATAGTTGGTATGGTGAACACTTTAAAATATACACTTTATTCAAATAATTTAAAATAATGGGTGATAAAATAAGAATTAAACGTTTAGATCCTTCATATGAACACTGAATGTGGTGTTCTGGATCAATGAATGCTGACTGCAAATATCCTCTATTAATGTATGTTGCAGTTTGGACCAGTGAGTATGGTGAGTCACTGTCCAGATGAACCAAAGCACCCTAAATGTCGCTGCTGTAACAGTATGTGCCAGTATAAACAAACCCTAATACGCAGAATATACAGCACTCTAGCATACATAAGGAACCCTAGCCAGGTCTGCCAAAAAACAATGAGGTAGTGTGACTGGCTGAATAAATGGGATCCTGGCTAATAATATAGCTAATACAGAGCTAGGAATACTGTAGATAGATGATAGAATATAGGGTTTGTATATAATCAGCTCAATATCACTGACTATAAATATAACCCTAGGAGAAGTGATTATGAGTCTAGGGAGCAAACAATGTGGGTATAACATACTAGGCTCACATACATAGTAACAGTGGTAGGGCTGACTCAGATCAGGTAGGTATAGTCTGTTCAGCGTCTCTCAGGTAGGTGGTGTTATAATAACCAATCTATCTATATGGTAGTAAACAGTACTGACCCAACACCAACTCTGTTGTCAGAGTTGATCTCTAAAGGATCAGTACTCAGTGAGAGGTAGGAGATAAATACATGGTAATGCTGAAATAAAATAAACAGATTACTGCTACCATATGACAGCAGGGAGAAGGGTATCTTGGTTCGTGTGGGCTCCCTATAGATCATCCGATCGAAGGGAAGCACTTAATTTTAAAAATAGCGCACTGCAGTTGTTGACGAACACTGCCGTCAGCTGACTCATGTGTGTGACGGAGTCCTGCGCGTGCACCCATCTGCCGAGGCACGCGTTTCGCGTAGCCACTTCCTCAAGGCAGTACAAGGGGGGGCTCTCTCTAGTTCCATAATGTCTTTTCTTAGGATTGGTGCCCAAAATTGTACTCCATATTCAAGGACTGGTCTGACTAGTGCTTTGTAAAGGGGCATAATTATGTTTACTTCCCTTCAATCCATTGCCCGTTTGATGCAAGATAAGATCTTGTTAGCCTTTGCAGCTACTGCATGACATTAGGCACTATTGCTAAGCCTGCAGTCTACAGTACAAGCACTCCTAAATCCTTCTCAATCAAGGATTCCCCCAAAATATCTCCATTTAATTTGTAAGTCGCCTTTTTATTTTTGCATTCCAAATGCATAACCTTACATTTATCTGTATTAAACCTCATTTGCCATTTACCTGCCCACGTTTCCAGTCTCTCCATGAAGAGAAATTACATCCTGCTCTGATTCTATTATCTTACACATTTTAGTGTTATCAGCAAAGATGGAGACTTTGCTTTCGATCCCAACCTCAAGGTCATTAATAAACAAGTTAAAAAGCAGGGGTCCCAGTACAGATCCCTGAGGTACTCCACTCACGACTTTAGCCCAACCTGAAAAAGTTCCATTTATGACAACCCTCTGTTGTCTGTCCTTTAACCAGTTTTCAATCCAGGTGCATATATTATTACTGAGTCCAATTTTCTTTATTTTGTACAGCAACCTCTTGTGTGAAACCGTATCAAAAGCCTTTGCAAAATCTAAGTAGACCACATCACAATATATATATATATATTTATATATTTTTTGAATATATATATATATATATGTGTGTGTGTGTGTGTGTGTGTGTGTGTGTATGTGTGTGTGTGTGTGTGTGTGTGTGTGTGTGTGTGCACTGTTGTCAGAGAGAGGTCTGCATGCACTGGCATCAGACAGAGGCCCTACGCAGTACAGTGAGGCATGCCCGAAGCTGTGGAGAACAGGGGCCTGGTGGCAATGAGAGAAACAGCAGCCGGGCAAACAACTTGGACTCGACCTCTACTGGGCCCCACTTCCAGCACCGGACGGCCGGGTGCATCGCAGCCACTGGCTCAGGACACTTGTCCCGGCTCTCCCCCCCTGGCACTGTATGTTCTTTCATTAACAATATCTTGTGGCTACTTTTCTGGGAGACAATATACAATCTCTTTACTGAGCTCAAAATACAATTTTACCTTTTGTGATGTTCTAATAAGAACGTTGAACTACTGAATATTTTTATGCTGATTTGTTTTAATAATTTGTTTAATAGAAGTATAAAATTTGTATTGGGTGTGTCTGGAATTTATGTGAAGAGTTATATTTCCATAAAAACCAACTTCCGGGCTGACAGGCAACTCCCTGTGAGTTGCAACAAAGTAATACTCCATATACAGTACAGCACTTTAATACTCTTTTACTTTATTATAATTGTTTGCAATTACTGTATACTGCCACTGAAAATGTGCTGAGGATCTCAGGGTTATTAGTGACAGCCCTTGGAAATGAATGCTCAATACAAGAGGTCCTCGCTTATCCAATGGAATGCGTCCCGCAAACCGTCATTAGATTATGAACCGTTAGATTGTGGGTCAATTTTATTCGGTGGCGGCGACCGTCCGATAAGCAGTTCCGACATCAGATAATGCGACAGGCGGACTACATTATGCGGCGTCGGATAAGGCATTGGTCAATAAGCGGGACGTCGGTAAGTGAGGACTCTGCACAGTATATTGGACAGTAATATTCAAATTGAGGAGCAATTCTGGAGTGTTAAAAAGTTTATGTTTTCTTAATAAACGTAAATAATCAAACATGTCAGGAATAAAGATGAATAATGGAATTCTGGCTCTTTTATTGTGTATAGAAGTGTGTTGATTTGTAGGGTCAATTAACAAATAGAACTGAGTAGAATATTATGCATACAGTACCTAGCCCTCTCAGTTGTAGGGATGTGCAAACCCTTCCAAAATCACAAAGTTTTTCACGTTTTTCTGAGCAAAATCAATTCCTGGAAAATCTGTTCTCAAAACGTTTAAGGCCTAAAAATGTCTCAGAAATCTCATATTTCCACATTCAATTCACATTTTCGGCAGGGAATCACAGCTCAGTTACAATTCACAAGTGATTTGCCAAGCATTTAACCTCTCCATAAAAAAAACATATTTCAGGCTCTGGAAGGGAGTTAATATCATTATTGAAAGTCTAGCAAATTGTGACTGCAATCTTACTTAACTCTGACTGATATTGTAATTTTGTTTGTGAGAAAAAGACCAATTTTGCATGGTTTCGTAAACTCGGGTAATTAACTTTTTTTTCTGTTATATTAATGTACCTGATGGATATGTATATTAATACCTTTAACATTCAATTAATCGAAATTGAAAGAGACCATATTAGGTCAAATTTACGTCCGTTATTAGAATTCCAAGGAAAACCGAAGGTATTGTCATCTTTAGGTAAACTAAGGTCTATCTGATGTTTAGCTTAAAAAGTACATTTTCAATTATGAGTAAAATCATTTATACTTTTGTCAAAAATGATAAATTACACAAAGGCAGCTTTAACGAGAAGAAAAAAACTTAAAAAGGAAATATAGAAAATTCCCATGATGGTTAGGCCTCTCTGATCTTGAAATTGTACTGAACTGATCTGACTTGCACAGGTTGGAAACTGGAAATGTAAAACAAATGGTTTTTAAAATACTGACAAAAAACAGTAACTATGGTAATTTTTAAAAAATGTAAGACTCCCATGAAAAAGGTTCTGGTCAGAATTAATTCTAACACTAATCGTGCTGCATTCATACTGTAGAACCTTTCTGAATCCAATCCATGGATTTTTCCATTTTTTTGTTTTTGCCCAAATCCTATCCCCACACCAAAATCCGTTTGAGAATTAACTGAAAATGTGATCTGATTAATCGGAACCTCCCATTGGATGCAATAGGATTGGATTCCATATTGAATCTGAAATCTGAGGGGGAGAGAGAGAAGGAGAGAGAATGTGAGACAGGGGGAGAGAGTTGGGACAGAGGGGGAGACAGTTCTTCCATAAGGCACCTTTGGTGCGAGAATACATTACTGCCTATTGAATTAAATGAACTGTAAGGTGTTTTCTCACACCAGAAGATGTCTCATGGCAGGACTGCTTATTAGATATGGTTCTCTATTCCAGAAGAGGCTAACATGCTTTGTAACGGTTTGAGCACTCAATGAGAAGTACTGTAGAGCGAAAAAGTATGTTGTGACAGTAGTTCTAGCCATCAGCTGGTTTAGCTCAAATTGCTAGAGCTGTTGCCCTGAATACCAGAGGGTACGTGGGTTCAACTTATGTTCCTGTTGGGTCTGACTCCATACCCCAATTCCTCATAAGGTGTCTTAGACTTGTCAACACAATAACACTATGTGTGCTGTGGGAAACCAGCAGAATAACTTCCTGTAGTTTGTAGAGTTGTATTTATTTTAAAATAAAGTATTTCAAATTAAAATATGTAAGGAACCCTGGGAGATTGCACAGTGAATATAGTGGTCCCTGTTCTGTTACACCATAGCCACCTTTATGCATATCCATCAGGTAGCACCACGTGAGGGCTCATATCTGTAGTAGCTCCCTCTCCCTGACTTCCTTTAAAAGCAGACCACTTCCACTTTCTGATTGACAGTTTAATGTTCCTTATGGAGCACACAGAGATGGCTATGAGATATGCCAATAGCTAGATTAGCCACACGTGTGAGCAGTTCCAAAGTATGATGTGGGAGTTCTGCTACCCATCAGGTGGTTTAGCTCACAGTCCTAAAGCTGCTGCCTAGAAAATACGTGGTTGTGGGTTCTAGTTCTGTTGGATCTGACAGCAGTACCCATACCAGTCACTTGGTGCCTTATTCTTCTCAGTTCTATGTACAGCAATTTTGTCTTATTATGTAACTACAACACCAACTATTGTGATATGTTAACTGGACTAGGTTTGCAATCCCCTACATCTAGAAACATTCTACATTCTAGGGAGAAGGAGTGGCTCAGTGAGTAAAGACACTAACTGAAACTGAAATTGCTGCAGGGGAGTCTGGTTCAATTCCTGTGTCGGCTCCTTGTGACCTTGGGCAAGTCACTTTGTCTCCCTGTGCCTCAGGCACCAAAAACATAGATTGTAAGCTCTACGGGGTAGGGACCTGTGCCTGCAAATGTCTCTGTAAAGCGCTGCATACAATTAGCAGCGCTATACAAGAACATGCTACTATTATTACATTTTTCTTTCTTACCTTCAAATACTTTCTGGACAAATTATCCAAATATCTGAGCCAGCTTCTTTCTCGGACTGTACATAGTCCTAATGTTCCTTAAATCAACCACCAAAAACCTGCTTACAGTATGATTCCAAGGTTCAATAAAGAATCTGGTTACTCTTACTTAACAACCAAATTCTGGAACAATTTACCTGAGTTTCTCAAAACCGCCTCCCGTCAAAGTTCTTTCAAGACTTTGCCTGTTTCCTACTTAAAATTATGTGTATCAACTTATTATTTTGCTCACAAGACATACTTGAAAACAAGATGTAAATCTTAATGTATTTTTTCCTGATATAACATTTAAAAAATAAATATAAAATAAATAAACAACCTTTAAAGTTTCATTCTTTGACGTGTCTTTTTACAAACAAGTAACTGTGCCATAATGGAAATAAATTTAATTTAAAAAAAATAAATGTATATAGCCATAGCAGCACTTGAGTCAATAAAGTATGAAAGAAAATAAAAAAATTACTGGAAGGCTGTTGTGTTAACAAGCGATTTAAAATGTAATAAATGAAGTATAATATTGATAACAATTGGGTAAAATTGTCCTTAATAAGAAGTCCAAAATGGTTCCCCTCTGAGGTCATGTGCAGCCTAGTCATCCAAGTGCATGAAATAGTCAACCACTCTCGTAATAGAAAATATAAAGAGAGACAAAGCACAACAGAGATCCTCTATGGTGTAGCAAGGTTCACATTTAATGGCTCCCAAACACACATATTTCAGTATGGCATTCAAGCTATCACCCAATCCCCGTGCCGGCATCTCCTTCTCTGCATACTCTGCCCCCACTCTGCTGAATTAGCTTTCCTCTGACAAGAAAACAATTTGTCACAGTGTACAACAGAGATATTAATAAATGCTGGAAATGTTCAAACCCAGTTTAAAATCAATCATATCCCAGAGCGCGATCTGCAGTGGTCTTCAAGAAATATTGAACCCTAAATAACATAATATCTTCCAGTGTTTTTTTAAACTTAATTTTTATTGAAGAAAACAATTTTTTTAACATATCTGTAGGATATACATTTTGGGAGAAATAATATAAGAGAACAACCAGGAAGGGTGGGGAAGGGAAAAAAAGGGGTGGGAGGGGTTAGACAAGATGAAGGTTCATCAGATTTTAAATCTTAAGCTTTTGACATTTTTATATACATTTTGTTGTATGTTACACAAGCCTCAGCATGAAGCTGGGTACTTCTTGTGAGACTACTCTTGTGGAAAATGCAAGCTAATTAAGGATCAAGGCATAATTGAGTTAAGGTTTACTCCCTGTATATCTTATTGGGCTTTCCAGGGTTGCCATACATTTTGAAATTTTGCGCATGAGTCATTTAACATGCTTGATAATTTTTCTATTTGGCAAATGAACCAGACTTTATTTCTGATTTTGGGGATACATGGTACCTCATTTTGCTTCCCCATGGCTGCTATTTCACATCTGGTTGCGGTTGCAATGTGAGAAATCAGTTTATTTTCTGCTTTGGGAATATCTTGAAGTGATCTGTTAAGAAGAAAAAGCCATGGATCTAATGGTAAGTTCAGACTCAAAAATGTTCCCAGACAATCTCTGGCCCTTATCCAAATGGATGCAAACAGTGGGCATGTCCACCACATATGTAGGAGAGAGGCTTGTGCCCTCAACCTTTGGGACATACGGATGGGTATTCCGGTATAAAGTTTGATAGTTTTAGAGATGTAAGGTACCATCTCATTAGTACTTTGTATGCATTTTCCTGAATTGTCAGATTCCCATGGTGTCATATTTTTTTGGAGGGGAGTCTACCCCTGTGAATGTGAGGTCTCTATATAATTCTGATATAAGTCCTTGTGTGTCTATTTCGGCTGTACAGTCTCTCAAAAATGTTCAAGGGGAGGATGGGTGAGAATCAGTTTAAAATGTTCTCAGCGGAAGTTAGTGAAAGAGCTCAGTGTTTGGAATATCGTTCTCTGCCCTCAGTTGCTCGTTGGTTTTAATTTTTACATCTGTGTTTAGGTCTTTTAATTCCAGCTTGCTCCCATGATTTGACATTTCGGTTCTTTAGACCTGGTTTAAAATCCGGATTGTTTGTCAGAGGAGTCATTAGTGATGTTTTGGAAGTCAGATCGAATTTATATTTTGCCTTTCCCATATTTTCAGGGAATTAGCCATTGTGGGGAGAGTATATATCTCCCAGTGTTTTAAATAAATATAAACGTACACGTGTAATTACATGAACCTATGGGTAGACATACAGGCTTTAACAGATGTGGACACAGAATATACATAACACCATGTTTCATCAAGAAAGTTCTTAAACTTGAGATTTTTCTTTTTATTCGTGGAATAGCAAAATGTTTACATGGGGGTTTAATACCTTTAGAAAATACATTTTGAAGTGGTTAGGGTTGATGTTTCATGGTATTTTTTAAAGGTTCTAAGTACGAGTTATGATTATATGGACATCTTGCTTGAGTGTTGCAACATCCCCTCCAAATAAGTACATCTTTTACTTCTGAGTGATAGCATCATTCTATGGAAGCAAATTACATAGTAAAGGTGTTTAATCTTTTTGCCCACTATGTGGGATTGCCCTTTCAAAAAACAAAAAACAACAATTTTGTGTCAGTGAATATGAAATACAGTTTGCTATGCTACATAACAAAAATGTGATGAATGCCATCACTGCAGTCGAATCTCATGCAAGCCCTGTGATATCCTCAGTTAGAATGGGATCTTGTACAGTATGTTATCTCTAGGAACAATATGAAGAAAGGTAGATGCCGCACATGAATAGTGAGTAAATGTGGTATAATTGCCGGTGCTCCTGCGAATGGATAGACGCCTGCAGCGGATCCAACAGCACAAGGAGAAAGGCAACACAATGTACAATGGATTTGAGAAAAAAATCTAATTTATTTAGCCAAAAGAAACACAACGTAACGTAAAACCATTAGGTCGAAACTTTGTGTTTCTTTTGGCTAAATATATTAGATTTTTTTCTCAAATTCGTTGTGCCTTGCGTTTCCTTTCTCCTATCACTAGGAACAAAACATATGGCTATATCTCTATACTTAAAGAATAAAATATAGGTATGAGTACTTCAACAGAAACTAAGCATAAGCATTAGGTAGAACCCCAATAAAATGTAAACACAAATAAGGTATACCACATTCATTCAAGTGGTTTTCAAATATTGGTCCATTGTCAGACTTTCCTCAGGGAATAAACATATTGTATTAAAACCATGTATTGTAACAATGTAATATAATACTCTAGATTACGCAGAATTCCTTTTTATTTACCCATATACTGTATGTAGTGTTTGTCTGGAAAAGATACATGTGAGGTGACAACAGTTTATGTACAGCTACATTGGTGGAAACATAGTATGTTGACCCATTAACAGGTGTCACAAATGACAACAAACCAACTCCAAAACATCTACTTTTAAACTATTATCCTATGGCAAAGTTTGGTGAGAGCTTCTGCCATATCCCTGTTCCGTAGGCTGTAGATTAAGGGATTCAGTAAAGGAATAAATACAGCATAGATTACAGACAGAACTTTGTCTTGCTCCACGAAAGATCCTGAGTGAGGTTTTATGTAGGCAAAAAATAACGTCCCATAATATATAACTACAACTGTTATATGGGAGGTGCAGGTGGAGGTAGCTCTCCTCTTCCCCTCTCCTGACCGAATGTGCAAGATGCTGGAGATGATGAAAAAATAAGAGATTACTATAAACAGGAAACAAGCAACCCCTAAGAAGAGGTCTGTGATGAGTGTCAGCATTTCATTTAGAGTGGTGTCCGTGCATGAAAGTTTCAATAGCGGGGGGACCTCGCAGAAGAAGTGATTAATCTCTTGGGAATCACAGAAGGACAGATTAAATGTCACTGATGTATGAACTGCCGAGCTAAAGGCTCCCAGAGACCAAATGGATATAGATGTATGAAAACAGACTTTGCGTGTTATAATGAGAGAGTAATGCAGGGGTTTACATATGGCAACATAACGATCAAATGCCATGTATGTAAGAAGTAGCAACTCTGTAATCACAACCCATGTGAATACATACAACTGCATAACACATCCATAGAAGGTGATGGTGGAGGATGCCATTACAAAGTTATACAACATCTTGGGCACAGTAGTAGAGATGCAGCAAATGTCCAGGACTGAAAGATTGGTGAGAAAAAAATACATGGGGGTTTGAAGACTGGAGCAGAGAGTTGTTGTCAGAATTATAGTTAGGTTTCCTAGTAATGATGTGATGTAAGTAACAGTGAACAAAATAAAGAGAAGGATGTCAAACTCTGGATGAACAAAGAGTCCAAGGAGAAGAAATTCATCTGGATGGGATTGATTCTTCCTCTCCATTAACCGAGTGCCTGAATATCTGCAGGAACATAAAGTCGTGTTATTGATTAAATTGTGGGATTGCCGATCGGTCACTGTAGCATGTCATTAATGCATGTTAAAAAAATTAACATTATAGAAAAATAAATGCAATCCGTATGTCTGTTAATATGTAGCTTTTCTCATTTTCTCTGTGGTCTCAGATGGACCTTCTTCTACATCTAACTGCAGTCTAAAAAGAAGATTATTTCTTTATTTAAATTAAATGTTGTTTACAGTATATTGAAGAAAGGAGAAACTAGTATTTACTGCAGTATATTTTTAAGTATACAGTATTGTGGTTTCTTTGAATTTAATTGTATGCCAATTTTCAATTTGCTGCTGTTTCGTTTGTTATTTTGGTTGCCAACAAATATTCAATTCCTATTTTTTTTTATATATATATAAAACTAAACTCTTCTCCAGTGGAAAGGGCTTCATATGATATTGAAAAGGGGTTTTTATCATTGTAATGCTGTACTGTATCTTCAGGTCCTGATTTACCACACAGTGTTGTTATGGTAAGATTTCTGTACAAAACAAGACGTGCTGTCTCCCCCTTGCTCTGGAAGGTTTCCGCTCTATTCAAATTATTTTCCTACACATAGCTGCAATTAATGTAGCACTTGCAATTGGCATGCACAACTAATGCAGCTCCTGTGGATTTATATACATTGTGAGTAAAACCCACACAGCTTGAAAACATGCAACAGAAGGCATTGAGAAATAATGTGACTTGCCCAAAGACTGAAGATACAATTGGGTTATTTAACTAAATGGTATTTGAGTGGCATTTATCGAAATCTAAGGGACTGAGGCAACATGGTGTTATATACTGTAGCTCTTTTCAGTTGGCTTCACAAAATAGATGTATATACAGAAACATTGGGTGTTAGTGTATCAGAAGCACAGATATTAAAGTACAATCCTTTTTGAATAAAGCAATACAAGCAATACAAGATAAGAGTAACATAAGAGTAAGATAAGACATATAATTACCCTCAATAGAAGCAATTTATTGATTCAGTAAAACACAGCGGGGGATAGGCACTAAGCCCCAATGCAAAATATCGTCCTCTCGATCTGGCATTAACTGTCTTTCAAGTCAATGTCAGTTAATCTTGAATTGAGGTGCAATTTCACACCCCAGCCCTTATAGGCTCACGGCAGATATTGTTTTAACAAGAGAAAGATTTATTTTGAGATATTTGATGAAATATGTATGCTAAATGAAGAAGAGATAGGGGACATCTTAGTTATATCTAGAGATGGGCGAATCCACCCAAATCTGTTTCTCAATTTTTTTTCGCATTTCCCCCCAAAATCTGTGTAGCAGTGTCAAATCTGCGGACGGATGTGGTCCGTGTGGATTCATCAAAATCCGCCATTGAATATAATCCGTTGATGGATTTGTAGAACACAATCCACGCATTTAGCAATCCGTTGACGTATTCTTCAGAACAGATGGCTGAATCCGCGTATTGGATTCTGCAAATCCGTCCACGGGTTGCGGAACCCGTGAAGTGTATTGGTAACAATAATAATAAAAAAAAAACGCGAAATGCGAAACACCCTTTTTGAAATTGATCCACGGAAATCCGCGGCCAATGGAACCGGCCGATACGCTGCGGATACAAATGCGTCCAAAAAATGTGCCCATCTCTATTTATACCTGATTCATATGTTCTTTGAAACATAATAGTCATTTCAAGTTTACAATTTCACAACACTTTAACTTTAATGGTTCATTTACAGTAAGTAGGACAATGGAGTCCAAAATAGAAAAATAGGAACTTACAGTAGAACAATAATTTAGAAGAGTTGGAGACCTGACATCACCATTTCTAAGAGTTTAAGGCAATAATATTGTCACATAATTGTATTGTATTTGTTATTATTTGATACTACTGTACAGATGTATATTTTTTCCTTATATAGCTCCAACCTTACACAGGGCTGCTACATAAGGGATAATGTGACAAAAAGAAAAGAGGTTGGGGCGCTCCCTATTTGTATAGGCTTGTGATGTTGCCTGTGTGGTAGTGTGTAACCAAAGAAAGGGTAGTGTATACTTGCCCTTGTTGTTTTCTGCAGCTGGACCAGTAGAGAAGATAAAGCCCGGAATCTTCTTGTAGTTGCAGTGGAGGTGGAGGGTTGGTCAGCGCACGGGATTTTGCTCAAACGTAGAGATAAGAGGATAGGAAGATATGGAACACGGTATTAGTGTTTTAGTAATCGAACGGTACAATACAGCCAAAAGAACTTTGGAATTAAAAATGTATGAAAAATATATTTTTAAAATAGCTTAAAACTCTTTGGAATTAAAGAACCTTGGTAATTAAAAGTAAATATATGAAAAAATATATTCTAAAATAGCTTAAAAATCCTTAAATAAAATCCTTAAATAAAATTTAAATGGAATTGTGTGGTTTTTTTGTGAACAGAAGCAGAATACGTGCTATATGTGGATGACTAACAGGGTGTGTTTATATAGCCTGTTGTTGGTCTGAGGTAAAAAGGGGATAATGAGGCTGGTTAGCAGAGTTTAATGCGCAGTCTTTCCTTCACGGAATGCTGCTAAAAACAATAGCTTTCTCACCCTCCTGGTGGAGGCAGTACGTGAGTTGCTTCTCTCCCGGGGGCCCAAATAGGAAGAAAAGGGCCGAACTCGGTGAGTGAGCAAAATAGAATTTATTAGGTACAGAAAACAAAGTCAAAATAACACTCACGGTACAGCTTTAAAACAGCCCAGCATCAGCCTGATCGTCCGGTGATATTCCTCTCACCAGTACAGCTCCCGTGGTCGCGTCCGACGGCGGGACCGGAAGAGGAGGTCTTACCGGATGTCAGCAGGCTGGCTGGGTCCTTCAATCAATGGGCTCCGGCAGGGAACAACTAGTTTCGCAATAATGCTTCGTCAGGTTCCTGCCAGATGCCCTGTGTCTTCCCTCTTTATAGGCAAATACCTAATTGATGATTGGATTGGTCATCAATTGGTATTGGTACAATTAAATAATAAAATGTAAAAACGACCTTTATTGAGTGTTGGGTGTTGGACTAATGCCCAATAATATGAAAGACCAATAATGCTAAACTCTAAATACATACATAAATATGTTACAAGTAGTGACAATGTTATACACAGTAGATAATCATGCACACATGATCTCTATCAGTTCTATGAGACCTTCCCTCGCTCGAGGTGTAGGCAATTAGTAATTTGTGCAATCTACAGACATCTTTAAACAAATCTCTTAAAATTGGTAGCAGGTGCAGCACAATAACTTGTGAAGTAAACCTCTAAGTAATTCCTTCAGCAAATTAATTTCATACCTAAAGTGGCCCTTGCACTTAGAACTTCTGTGATGTGTGACATTTAAACTAAATGCAAAAAAGCTTATGCTCAGATGGATGGATTTTGAGTGATATATAAAAAATATAGAATAATAAAATAAGAATATAAAAATGTATTGTAAATAAAAATATTGTATAGATGAATATATGTGTAGTTGGGGCTACCATATGGTATCGCTTATATGTTTAGACTATTTGTCCTGAAAAATATATATATATATATGGTGTATTACCCAGGTTTAGGTGATATATGTTAAAAAGTATCCCTGTGTGTGTCGTGACTCCCCCTTTAGTTTGGAGAATGTCAATGGTGACTGGAATAGAATTGGAAAAGAATTATTCCTACAAATGTGATAGTTCAGTAATTCAAACATAATGGTCAGTAATTTAAAGATGTATAGAACTTGGATATATTTTCAATATGATTCATTGGGGATTTGACCCCACGATCATATTAGGCCTTAACTTAAAAGCAGAGTGATAAGTTGGCTGTGCTATACAGAGGCAGATGGACTTCATGTACTTGTTTGCACATATGCGAACAGAGAGAGTACAGAATTCTGCAATGAGAATAACAAATGTGGGTAAAGAGTATTGTTGTGTTACCCAGGCTTAGGTGAAATGTTAAAAAGTATTAAAAAGTATCCTTGTATATGTCTTGCCTCCCCCTTGTTGGTAGTTTTAGGGAATGTTGGTGGTGTCTGGAATTGGATTTGGGATAAAAGATAAAAAAAAAAAAAAAAAAAAAAAAAGGCTACGCAGAGGCAGATAGATTTCATATACTCGTTGGTGCATATGTGAACATAGAGAACGTAAACATAGAGATAATGTAATTGTGTACGGTTAAGCGAATGTAAGTGAATCATCCAATTGCGAAGTTACTGGTTCCAAATTCGGGAGGGGGAATGGGAGAAAGAAGAGAAGAAGGGAGAGAAGAAGAGAAACGTGATTAGTGTGTTAAATATACATGTTTCATTCTAGAAAAGCCCCAATGTCGATGTCAATGTTAAGTCCTTGGGGTGCTAGCGTCTTTAGTTTATAAATCCATAGTGTCTCCTTTCTTGCTAGTTTTGTAAGTCTATCTCCCCCTCTCCAAAGGGGGGGAATCTGTTCTATGGCTCTATATGTCAAGCCCGAGGGGTCCCCCTGATGCTGTAGTGAAAAATGTTTTGACACGCTGTGGGTCATAACCTGTCGTCGGATGTTACCAATATGTTCCAATATACGAACCCTCAGTGGTCGGCTGGTACGGCCGACATACTGTAGTCCACAGGGGCAGCTTAGTAAATAGACCACGTAGTCACTCTTGCAATTGATAAAGTGCTTGGTTTTAAATTGTTCGCCTGTTACATGGGATGAAAAGTCTATTTTGTCGTTTGACCCTTGTTTGCAAGCTTTGCAAGTACTGCACTTATAAAAACCTTTGGCTGTTGATAGCCAATTCTCGTCCCTTTTGGAGTTATCAGTTCTAAATAGGCTGGGTGCTAATTTATTCTTTATATTATCTGCTTTTTTAAAGATGACCTTGGGTCTTTCTGGGAGGTAGTTTCTAAGGGTGTCATCTCCTTGTAGAAGGTGCCAGTGTTTATTAAGAATTTGTTGTATTTTGCCTGAATCCTGGCTGTACTGAGTTAAAAATGCGACGTTAAAATTTTCTGTCGGTTGTTTTTGTGTTGTTTTTAGGATATCTCGTCGTTGTAGGAGACCTGTCTTCTTAATGGATTCATCTAGTGAGTTTTTGTTGAATCCTTTGTTAATAAACCGATTTTTTAAAATGTCTGCTTGTTCTTTAAAAGTGTTACCGTCGCTGCAATTCCGCCTGATACGGCGGAATTGGCCTGGGGGTATGTTAGATAGCCACTTTTTGTGGTGGCAGCTTGTTCTCAGTAGGTAGTTGTTGCAGTCTACTTTCTTGAAAAATGTTTTGGTTTTGAGAGAACTGTTCTCGACATAGATGGTTAGATCTAAAAAATCTACAGAGATGGGGTTTGTGCAGGCCGTGAATTTTAGATTGATTTCGTTGTCATTGATATATTCTAAGAACCGTTTTAGATCCTCCTCGCTACCTTTCCAGATGAAGAAGATATCATCTATATATCTCCGCCAAAGCGCCAGATCTGCGCTAAATTCATGTGTTGACCAGATTTTGTCCTGTTCCCAGGCGTCCATAAAAAGATTGGCGTAGCTTGGTGCAAATTTCGTGCCCATTGCGGTGCCGCATTTTTGTAGGTAGTACTTTCCATCAAAGTTAAAAAGGTTATGTTTTAAAATAAAGTTAATACTCTCTAGAATAAAAGATTTCTGTTCTATAAGAACGTTTGGGTCATTGCTTAATGTCCTATCAATGGCTGAAATACCATCCTCGTGGTTAATGGATGTGTATAGTGATGTTACATCACATGTGCATAGTATAAAATCTGGGCTCCATGATGTTTGTTCTATCATATTGATAGTTTGTGTGGTGTCTCTGAGGTATGATTTCATCCCCACGACGTAAGGTTGTAGGGAAATGTCTATGTATTCTGACAGTCGTGAGGTGAGAGAGCCTATACCCGAAATGATCGGTCTTCCTGGTGGGTCTATCAGACTTTTGTGTATTTTGGGAAGGAAATAGAAAATCGGCATCACAGGGAATTTGACATTTAAGTATTCATATTCCTTGGTGTTTATTACCCCTATTTCTTTACCCTTGTCCAGGTGTTTTGAATATTCTGTACAGAAATTCTTATGGGGATTTATTCTTAGACTCTCATATGTAATAGCATCTGAGAGGATCCTGTCTGCTTCTTTTTTATAGTTGGTAGTATCCATGATAACTACGCCCCCCCCTTTATCTGCTTGTTTGATGGTTATTGATTTATCATCCTCAAGTTTTTTGAGCGCAGTCTTTTCTTTAAGTGTTAGATTGTGTTTTATTTTACTTCTTTTGCTATGGGTTAGTTTTTCGAAGTCTCCTTCTATTTTCTGGTGAAATGTCTCGATATTATGGCTCTTAGCCCAGCTTGGATAGAATTTAGATTTTTCTTTGAGAGTTGTGTGTTTGAATGTGTTTTCATCTATTGTTGTAGGTGTACTGTTACTTGTGATTTCCCTACTTTGTGCATCTTTGGATAGGAAGAATTTTTTTAGGGTCAGTTGTCTTATAAATTTATGTGCGTCTATGTATAGATTGAAACCGCTGGCTACAGCGGCTGGAGCGAAGTTAAGGCCCTTTTTGATGAGGCTACATTCATCAGCATTCAGACTTTTATTGCTAAGATTGAAGATGTTACTGGTTTCTATTGTGTTGCTGGCCTTTTTCTGCTGATTTCTTCCTCCCCGTTTTCCTCGTGTGGTCTTTTTTTGGCCCTTGTGTTCGGGGAGTCTTGTTCCCTCTGTCCTTCTAAGAGTATGTGTCTGTTCTGTGTCGTTAGAGGGGGGGCTTTCCTCACTGGGGCCTTCTCTAAAAAAGGCCCAGAATATCCTGAGTGTCTAGGTGGTGACCTACGATCTCTTCTTGGGCTACGTTCCCTTTCATATCTATTTTCTCTCTGTTCTAGCGGAGATCTTGCTCTGTGGTTCTCTATGGGAGATCTGGCCCTGTGGTGGTGCTCATGGTAATCGCTGTGTTTGGTGGTGTAGGGTTTATATTTCCATTGGTCATCATATTGGTGTCCCTGTCTGTGTTGTCTTTTCTCTTCGTCCCTTCTGTATGTGTCTGTTCGCTTATTATCTCTTTCGTGGTATGTATATCTACTCTCATTTGAATCTCTGTGGTTCTCGTGTTCCCTTGGTGCCCATTCCCTTGATGGTGCTTGTTTTTCATCATGCCTGAATTTTACATTCTTATTACTCGTGTTCTTTGCGTTGGATTTATTGTGGTCTGTGTTTGTTTGGTGGCTTGAAGTACTAGGACCACTTTCTATATTTATGTCCCTACTCTTATATTCAAATGTTCTCTTACGTTCCCTTGGAGTGCTTGGTGGGATTAGTGTGACTTTCTGCCATCTTGGATTTGAGCCGACTAAGTAGTCTTCCTCATCTCGTCTGTATTTTTTGTTTTTTGATTCTATTAGAAGTCTTTCTATCGTGTCAATTTCATCTGCTAGTTTTTTGTCCCTACTTTGGAAAGTTGGGTTTTCCATTATAGGTTCTAGTCTTTTCTGGATCAAAACCACCTCCCTGTCTATATCTGACAGGGTTTTGTTGTGATGATCTATGATGAGTTTCATGAGGGTAAAGGAGCAAGTGTCCATACTCTCCTCCCACATGACATTAAATTCTATATCTGATAATTCAAAGGAGGCTTTTTTAGAAAAACGCAATCCTCTTGGGATGCGTTTTGCATCTAGGTATTTCTGTAGATATACCTTGTCCCAAACTTTTTTTGTTTCTTTTTTGAGGAGTGTCTCTAGTTTATCAAACTCGTTGTTGATGGTTTCTATGTCCCCCATCTCGGCCGTCTCGACTTCCTTCATTTTATTCTCTATATTATTGCTTCTAAACAATCTTTTAGTGAATATACTTTCCATAATTTCATTTGTGTTTTCTGTTTCTAGGGTTTCGTGGGGTCAAATCCCCAATGAATCATATTGAAAATATATCCAAGTTCTATACATCTTTAAATTACTGACCATTATGTTTGAATTACTGAACTATCACATTTGTAGGAATAATTCTTTTCCAATTCTATTCCAGTCACCATTGACATTCTCCAAACTAAAGGGGGAGTCACGACACACACAGGGATACTTTTTAACATATATCACCTAAACCTGGGTAATACACCATATATATATATATATTTTTCAGGACAAATAGTCTAAACATATAAGCGATACCATATGGTAGCCCCAACTACACATATATTCATCTATACAATATTTTTATTTACAATACATTTTTATATTCTTATTTTATTATTCTATATTTTTTATATATCACTCAAAATCCATCCATCTGAGCATAAGCTTTTTTGCATTTAGTTTAAATGTCACACATCACAGAAGTTCTAAGTGCAAGGGCCACTTTAGGTATGAAATTAATTTGCTGAAGGAATTACTTAGAGGTTTACTTCACAAGTTATTGTGCTGCACCTGCTACCAATTTTAAGAGATTTGTTTAAAGATGTCTGTAGATTGCACAAATTACTAATTGCCTACACCTCGAGCGAGGGAAGGTCTCATAGAACTGATAGAGATCATGTGTGCATGATTATCTACTGTGTATAACATTGTCACTACTTGTAACATATTTATGTATGTATTTAGAGTTTAGCATTATTGGTCTTTCATATTATTGGGCATTAGTCCAACACCCAACACTCAATAAAGGTCGTTTTTACATTTTATTATTTAATTGTACCAATACCAATTGATGACCAATCCAATCATCAATTAGGTATTTGCCTATAAAGAGGGAAGACACAGGGCATCTGGCAGGAACCTGACGAAGCATTATTGCGAAACTAGTTGTTCCCTGCCGGAGCCCATTGATTGAAGGACCCAGCCAGCCTGCTGACATCCGGTAAGACCTCCTCTTCCGGTCCCGCCGTCGGACGCGACCACGGGAGCTGTACTGGTGAGAGGAATATCACCGGACGATCAGGCTGATGCTGGGCTGTTTTAAAGCTGTACCGTGAGTGTTATTTTGACTTTGTTTTCTGTACCTAATAAATTCTATTTTGCTCACTCACCGAGTTCGGCCCTTTTCTTCCTATTTGGGCCCCCGGGAGAGAAGCAACTCACGTACTGCCTCCACCAGGAGGGTGAGAAAGCTATTGTTTTTAGCAGCATTCCGTGAAGGAAAGACTGCGCATTAAACTCTGCTAACCAGCCTCATTATCCCCTTTTTACCTCAGACCAACAACAGGCTATATAAACACACCCTGTTAGTCATCCACATATAGCACGTATTCTGCTTCTGTTCACAAAAAAACCACACAATTCCATTTAAATTTTATTTAAGGATTTTATTTAAGGATTTTTAAGCTATTTTAGAATATATTTTTTCATATATTTACTTTTAATTACCAAGGTTCTTTAATTCCAAAGAGTTTTAAGCTATTTTAAAAATATATTTTTCATACATTTTTAATTCCAAAGTTCTTTTGGCTGTATTGTACCGTTCGATTACTAAAACACTAATACCGTGTTCCATATCTTCCTATCCTCTTATCTCTACGTTTGAGCAAAATCCCGTGCGCTGACCAACCCTCCACCTCCACTGCAACTACAAGAAGATTCCGGGCTTTATCTTCTCTACTGGTCCAGCTGCAGAAAACAACAAGGGCAAGTATACACTACCCTTTCTTTGGTTACACACTACCACACAGGCAACATCACAAGCCTATACAAATAGGGAGCGCCCCAACCTCTTTTCTTTTTGTCACATTATTCTAAACCCGCTTTGGTGGCAGCACCCTGACCTTCACATGATGGAAGAAGAAACCCTAGAAACAGAAAACACAAATGAAATTATGGAAAGTATATTCACTAAAAGATTGTTTAGAAGCAATAATATAGAGAATAAAATGAAGGAAGTCGAGACGGCCGAGATGGGGGACATAGAAACCATCAACAACGAGTTTGATAAACTAGAGACACTCCTCAAAAAAGAAACAAAAAAAGTTTGGGACAAGGTATATCTACAGAAATACCTAGATGCAAAACGCATCCCAAGAGGATTGCGTTTTTCTAAAAAAGCCTCCTTTGAATTATCAGATATAGAATTTAATGTCATGTGGGAGGAGAGTATGGACACTTGCTCCTTTACCCTCATGAAACTCATCATAGATCATCACAACAAAACCCTGTCAGATATAGACAGGGAGGTGGTTTTGATCCAGAAAAGACTAGAACCTATAATGGAAAACCCAACTTTCCAAAGTAGGGACAAAAAACTAGCAGATGAAATTGACACGATAGAAAGACTTCTAATAGAATCAAAAAACAAAAAATACAGACGAGATGAGGAAGACTACTTAGTCGGCTCAAATCCAAGATGGCAGAAAGTCACACTAATCCCACCAAGCACTCCAAGGGAACGTAAGAGAACATTTGAATATAAGAGTAGGGACATAAATATAGAAAGTGGTCCTAGTACTTCAAGCCACCAAACAAACACAGACCACAATAAATCCAACGCAAAGAACACGAGTAATAAGAATGTAAAATTCAGGCATGATGAAAAACAAGCACCATCAAGGGAATGGGCACCAAGGGAACACGAGAACCACAGAGATTCAAATGAGAGTAGATATACATACCACGAAAGAGATAATAAGCGAACAGACACATACAGAAGGGACGAAGAGAAAAGACAACACAGACAGGGACACCAATATGATGACCAATGGAAATATAAACCCTACACCACCAAACACAGCGATTACCATGAGCACCACCACAGGGCCAGATCTCCCATAGAGAACCACAGAGCAAGATCTCCGCTAGAACAGAGAGAAAATAGATATGAAAGGGAACGTAGCCCAAGAAGAGATCGTAGGTCACCACCTAGACACTCAGGATATTCTGGGCCTTTTTTAGAGAAGGCCCCAGTGAGGAAAGCCCCCCCTCTAACGACACAGAACAGACACATACTCTTAGAAGGACAGAGGGAACAAGACTCCCCGAACACAAGGGCCAAAAAAAGACCACACGAGGAAAACGGGGAGGAAGAAATCAGCAGAAAAAGGCCAGCAACACAATAGAAACCAGTAACATCTTCAATCTTAGCAATAAAAGTCTGAATGCTGATGAATGTAGCCTCATCAAAAAGGGCCTTAACTTCGCTCCAGCCGCTGTAGCCAGCGGTTTCAATCTATACATAGACGCACATAAATTTATAAGACAACTGACCCTAAAAAAATTCTTCCTATCCAAAGATGCACAAAGTAGGGAAATCACAAGTAACAGTACACCTACAACAATAGATGAAAACACATTCAAACACACAACTCTCAAAGAAAAATCTAAATTCTATCCAAGCTGGGCTAAGAGCCATAATATCGAGACATTTCACCAGAAAATAGAAGGAGACTTCGAAAAACTAACCCATAGCAAAAGAAGTAAAATAAAACACAATCTAACACTTAAAGAAAAGACTGCGCTCAAAAAACTTGAGGATGATAAATCAATAACCATCAAACAAGCAGATAAAGGGGGGGGCGTAGTTATCATGGATACTACCAACTATAAAAAAGAAGCAGACAGGATCCTCTCAGATGCTATTACATATGAGAGTCTAAGAATAAATCCCCATAAGAATTTCTGTACAGAATATTCAAAACACCTGGACAAGGGTAAAGAAATAGGGGTAATAAACACCAAGGAATATGAATACTTAAATGTCAAATTCCCTGTGATGCCGATTTTCTATTTCCTTCCCAAAATACACAAAAGTCTGATAGACCCACCAGGAAGACCGATCATTTCGGGTATAGGCTCTCTCACCTCACGACTGTCAGAATACATAGACATTTCCCTACAACCTTACGTCGTGGGGATGAAATCATACCTCAGAGACACCACACAAACTATCAATATGATAGAACAAACATCATGGAGCCCAGATTTTATACTATGCACATGTGATGTAACATCACTATACACATCCATTAACCACGAGGATGGTATTTCAGCCATTGATAGGACATTAAGCAATGACCCAAACGTTCTTATAGAACAGAAATCTTTTATTCTAGAGAGTATTAACTTTATTTTAAAACATAACCTTTTTAACTTTGATGGAAAGTACTACCTACAAAAATGCGGCACCGCAATGGGCACGAAATTTGCACCAAGCTACGCCAATCTTTTTATGGACGCCTGGGAACAGGACAAAATCTGGTCAACACATGAATTTAGCGCAGATCTGGCGCTTTGGCGGAGATATATAGATGATATCTTCTTCATCTGGAAAGGTAGCGAGGAGGATCTAAAACGGTTCTTAGAATATATCAATGACAACGAAATCAATCTAAAATTCACGGCCTGCACAAACCCCATCTCTGTAGATTTTTTAGATCTAACCATCTATGTCGAGAACAGTTCTCTCAAAACCAAAACATCTTTCAAGAAAGTAGACTGCAACAACTACCTACTGAGAACAAGCTGCCACCACAAAAAGTGGCTATCTAACATACCCCCAGGCCAATTCCGCCGTATCAGGCGGAATTGCAGCGACGGTAACACTTTTAAAGAACAAGCAGACATTTTAAAAAATCGGTTTATTAACAAAGGATTCAACAAAAACTCACTAGATGAATCCATTAAGAAGACAGGTCTCCTACAACGACGAGATATCCTAAAAACAACACAAAAACAACCGACAGAAAATTTTAACGTCGCATTTTTAACTCAGTACAGCCAGGATTCAGGCAAAATACAACAAATTCTTAATAAACACTGGCACCTTCTACAAGGAGATGACACCCTTAGAAACTACCTCCCAGAAAGACCCAAGGTCATCTTTAAAAAAGCAGATAATATAAAGAATAAATTAGCACCCAGCCTATTTAGAACTGATAACTCCAAAAGGGACGAGAATTGGCTATCAACAGCCAAAGGTTTTTATAAGTGCAGTACTTGCAAAGCTTGCAAACAAGGGTCAAACGACAAAATAGACTTTTCATCCCATGTAACAGGCGAACAATTTAAAACCAAGCACTTTATCAATTGCAAGAGTGACTACGTGGTCTATTTACTAAGCTGCCCCTGTGGACTACAGTATGTCGGCCGTACCAGCCGACCACTGAGGGTTCGTATATTGGAACATATTGGTAACATCCGACGACAGGTTATGACCCACAGCGTGTCAAAACATTTTTCACTACAGCATCAGGGGGACCCCTCGGGCTTGACATATAGAGCCATAGAACAGATTCCCCCCCTTTGGAGAGGGGGAGATAGACTTACAAAACTAGCAAGAAAGGAGACACTATGGATTTATAAACTAAAGACGCTAGCACCCCAAGGACTTAACATTGACATCGACATTGGGGCTTTTCTAGAATGAAACATGTATATTTAACACACTAATCACGTTTCTCTTCTTCTCTCCCTTCTTCTCTTCTTTCTCCCATTCCCCCTCCCGAATTTGGAACCAGTAACTTCGCAATTGGATGATTCACTTACATTCGCTTAACCGTACACAATTACATTATCTCTATGTTTACGTTCTCTATGTTCACATATGCACCAACGAGTATATGAAATCTATCTGCCTCTGCGTAGCCTTTTTTTTTTTTTTTTTTTTTATCTTTTATCCCAAATCCAATTCCAGACACCACCAACATTCCCTAAAACTACCAACAAGGGGGAGGCAAGACATATACAAGGATACTTTTTAATACTTTTTAACATTTCACCTAAGCCTGGGTAACACAACAATACTCTTTACCCACATTTGTTATTCTCATTGCAGAATTCTGTACTCTCTCTGTTCGCATATGTGCAAACAAGTACATGAAGTCCATCTGCCTCTGTATAGCACAGCCAACTTATCACTCTGCTTTTAAGTTAAGGCCTAATATGATCGTGGGGTCAAATCCCCAATGAATCATATTGAAAATATATCCAAGTTCTATACATCTTTAAATTACTGACCATTATGTTTGAATTACTGAACTATCACATTTGTAGGAATAATTCTTTTCCAATTCTATTCCAGTCACCATTGACATTCTCCAAACTAAAGGGGGAGTCACGACACACACAGGGATACTTTTTAACATATATCACCTAAACCTGGGTAATACACCATATATATATATATATTTTTCAGGACAAATAGTCTAAACATATAAGCGATACCATATGGTAGCCCCAACTACACATATATTCATCTATACAATATTTTTATTTACAATACATTTTTATATTCTTATTTTATTATTCTATATTTTTTATATATCACTCAAAATCCATCCATCTGAGCATAAGCTTTTTTGCATTTAGTTTAAATGTCACACATCACAGAAGTTCTAAGTGCAAGGGCCACTTTAGGTATGAAATTAATTTGCTGAAGGAATTACTTAGAGGTTTACTTCACAAGTTATTGTGCTGCACCTGCTACCAATTTTAAGAGATTTGTTTAAAGATGTCTGTAGATTGCACAAATTACTAATTGCCTACACCTCGAGCGAGGGAAGGTCTCATAGAACTGATAGAGATCATGTGTGCATGATTATCTACTGTGTATAACATTGTCACTACTTGTAACATATTTATGTATGTATTTAGAGTTTAGCATTATTGGTCTTTCATATTATTGGGCATTAGTCCAACACCCAACACTCAATAAAGGTCGTTTTTACATTTTATTATTTAATTGTACCAATACCAATTGATGACCAATCCAATCATCAATTAGGTATTTGCCTATAAAGAGGGAAGACACAGGGCATCTGGCAGGAACCTGACGAAGCATTATTGCGAAACTAGTTGTTCCCTGCCGGAGCCCATTGATTGAAGGACCCAGCCAGCCTGCTGACATCCGGTAAGACCTCCTCTTCCGGTCCCGCCGTCGGACGCGACCACGGGAGCTGTACTGGTGAGAGGAATATCACCGGACGATCAGGCTGATGCTGGGCTGTTTTAAAGCTGTACCGTGAGTGTTATTTTGACTTTGTTTTCTGTACCTAATAAATTCTATTTTGCTCACTCACCGAGTTCGGCCCTTTTCTTCCTATTTGGGCCCCCGGGAGAGAAGCAACTCACGTACTGCCTCCACCAGGAGGGTGAGAAAGCTATTGTTTTTAGCAGCATTCCGTGAAGGAAAGACTGCGCATTAAACTCTGCTAACCAGCCTCATTATCCCCTTTTTACCTCAGACCAACAACAGGCTATATAAACACACCCTGTTAGTCATCCACATATAGCACGTATTCTGCTTCTGTTCACAAAAAAACCACACAATTCCATTTAAATTTTATTTAAGGATTTTATTTAAGGATTTTTAAGCTATTTTAGAATATATTTTTTCATATATTTACTTTTAATTACCAAGGTTCTTTAATTCCAAAGAGTTTTAAGCTATTTTAAAAATATATTTTTCATACATTTTTAATTCCAAAGTTCTTTTGGCTGTATTGTACCGTTCGATTACTAAAACACTAATACCGTGTTCCATATCTTCCTATCCTCTTATCTCTACGTTTGAGCAAAATCCCGTGCGCTGACCAACCCTCCACCTCCACATAAGGGATAATACAGGGAAAAATAATAAAATACTGTAGTTGAAGTAAATATTTGGGAATAGGATTTGTAATGTGCACCCCATTAATTGATGGTATTTGTAATGTATACACTGGCTTATAATAAGTAAAAATCTGCAAATAATGCGAGTTGAAATTAAATTGCATTCATAATTGTGTCTCACAGTATTGCAATTAATTGTATTGTATTGTATGTCTTTATTTATATAGCGCCATTAATGTACATAGAGCTTCATAGAAGTAATACATGGGGTAATCAAATAAATAACAGATAATATAAATAACAGATCATGGGAATAAGTGCTTTAGACATAAAAGTAACATTAAGGAAGAGGAGTCCCTGCCCCGAGGAGCTTACAGTCTAATTGGTAGGTAGGGAGAATGTACTGTACAGAGACAGTAGGAGGGAGTTCTGGTAAGTGCGTCTGCAGGGGGCCAAGCTTTATGTATCATGTGTTCAGAATATCCACAGTGCTATTCATATGCTTCTTTAAGCAAGTGTGTCTTAAGGTGGGTCTTAAAGGTGGATAGAGAGGGTGCTAGTCGGGTACAGAGTGGAAGGGCATTCCAGAGGTATGGGTCAATCAGTGAAAAAGGTTTAAGTCGGGAGAGGGCTTTAGATACAAAGGGGGTAGAAAGAAGACATCCTTGAGAAGAATGCAAGAGTCTGGATGGTGCATAACGAGAAATTAGGGCTGAGATGTAAGGAGGGGCAGAAGAGTGTAAAGCTTTAAAAGTGAGGAGAAGAATGGAGTGTGAGATACAGGATTTGATCAGATGCCGGGAGAGGAATTTCATGAGGGGACATGCTGAGACAGATCTTCGAAAGAGCAGAGTGATTCTGGCAGCAGCGTTTAGGATAGATTGTAGGGGAGACAGGTGAGAGGCAGGATGGCCAGACAGCAGGAGGTTACAATAATCAAGACGGGAGAGAATGAGGGCCTGAATCAGAGTTTTAGCAGTCGAACAACCGAGGAAAGGGCGTATCTTTGTTATATTGCGGAGGAAAAAGCGACAGGTTTTAGATATGTTTTGAATTTGAGGGGCGAATGTGAGAGAGGAGTCGAGTGTTAATCCTAGGCAGCGTGCTTGGGCTACTGGGTGAATGATCATAGTTCCAACAGTAATGTGGAAGGAGATAGTAGGGCCAGGTTTGGGAGGAAGTATGAGGAGCTCTGTTTTAGCCATGTTGAGTTTAAGGCGGCGGAGGGCCATCCAGGATGATATAGCAGAGAGACATTCAGAAACTTTGGTTTGTACAGCAGGTGTAAAGCCGGGTGTTGAAAATTACATTTGTGTGTCGTCAGCATAGAGGTGAAATTTAAACCCAAAATATGTTAATAGGTCACCTAGAGAGAGTGTGTACAGAGAAAAGAGAAGAGGTCCCAGGACAGAGCCCTGGGGTACCCCCACAGAGAGATCAATAGAGGAGGTGTTAGCAGAAGAGACACTGAAAGTACGATGGGAGAGGTAGGATGAGATCAGGATAGAGCTTTGTTCCAAATACCAAGAGTATGGAGAATATGAAGGAGAAGAGGGTGGTCCACAGTGTTAAATGCTGCAGAGAGGTCGAGTAATATGAGCAGAGTGTAAAGACCTCTATCTTTGGCAGCATGGAGGTCGTCAGTTATTTTAGTGAGGGCTGTTTCCGTAGAGTGAGCAGTGCAGAAGCCAGATTGTAGAGGGTCTAGGAGAAAATAGGTGTTGAGAAAATGGAATTAACAGTGTTGAACAAAAAAGAGATTTGAACAGAAAGGTAACCCTCTATATGCAGCACTCTAAACCTATATAGTATTTAACTATGGACATAAAGGGTTGTCCAGCAAATAGTGCTGTCGGAGTCACCGTAGAAGTCAAAAACAATAAAATTTTATTACGTCTTAATTGACTTTAAAAACACAGATGCAGTATTAAAAATCCCCATTTAATTGTGGCTATAGTGGATATTGTTACCAAATAAGTGTTGGAAATCAGGCTATAATTTTATCAATATCCAGTCATCCAGACCTATAAGTATATAGTATGAAAACTGTTGAGAGGGCTTATGTTTGTTTCAAAGACAAATGCTCCTATATACGTGATAAATTCACAATCAAAGTTGTAACAGGTGTTGTCTAGGATCCCCTTTAGCAAGGGAGTAGCTGGCCTTTAATTGGCTCTTGTTTTGTCTAAAGAGAGATCCAGCAATGCTTCTTTATATAGGTATTTGGAACATTGTATATATTCAGAATGTAAGGTGATACCAATGTCTGCTCATATAGTCATACACATGTAGCAGTGAAGTGGTTTTTGTGTAACATAGAGCCCAAAAATCTTATTGCTGGCTGTATATATTAACCACTAGCAGTATCTATTTCAGCTGCTATTGCAAAAGACACCGCCGTGATATGTTTGCTACAGAGATGAAATCCTCTATTCAGAACATGACATAGATAGTACTGTGTAGCAATACACGGATGGTGTCATAAGTCAACATAATAATACACTAATATACACAGGGTCTGCAGCAAACAGATTGGAGTGCTGTAGATAAATGGTCGTATCTGGTGTGTATCATACACTAGTGGTATATGTTGCTACTGTTATAGCAAAAAATGTATATAGCTGTGATATGCATATTATATCCCAATAACTTATTATATCGTATAGTTTTGCAATTATCAGTTAATAACATGAGCCACACAACATAAGCCGCAATATATACTCAGAGTCTGCAACAGTAGGTATGAACTTGCAGATAGTAAAAAAGCCGCTCACAATATAAGCCTGCTCGTCTGCTAGTGTCCGGATGCTGCCACTGAGTGTGACATCACCGCCGTGACGCACTACGTTCCCCAACGTACATTTCACGTTTTACACACGCTTCATCAGGGGGAGCGTGTGTAACACGTGAAACGTACGTCGGGGAACGTAGTGCGTCACGGCGGTGATGTCACACTCAGTGGCAGCATCCGGACACTAGCAGACGAGCAGGCTTGTATTGTGCAGCGGCTTTTTTACTATCTGCAAGTTCATACCTACTGTTGCAGACTCTGAGTATATATTGCGGCTTATGTTTTGTGGCTCATGTCATTAACTGATAATTGCAAAACTATACGATATAATAAGTTATTGAGATATAATATGCATATCACAGCTATATAAATTTTTTGCTATATCAGTAGCAACATATACTACTAGTGTATGATACACACCAGATACGACCATTTCTCTACAGCACTCCAATCTGTTTGCTGCAGACCCTGTGTATATTAGTGTATTATTATGTTGACTTATGACACCATCCGTGTATTGCTACACAGTACTATCTATGTCATGTTCTGAATAGAGGATTTCATCTCTGTAGCAAACATATCACGGCGGTGTCTTTTGCAATAGCAGCTGAAATAGATACTGCTAGTGGTTAATATATACAGCCAGCAATAAGATTTTTGGGCTCTATGTTACACAAAAACCACTTCACTGCTACATGTGTATGACTATATGAGCAGACATTGGTATCACCTTACATTCTGAATATATACAATATTCCAAATACCTATACTGCTGCGGCCAAGTTTATTCGAGCATTTGCCCGTTCTTGGCCGCAGCAGTAGCCTGGCGCGCGCCCGAGGGTGACGGGCGCGCGCCGAAGCAGCGGAAGAGCGCCCTCCGATCGGGGCGCTCTCCCTACCGCTGCCGGGTCCGCCGGGTCCCCCGGAACCCCATGCCGCCGTCCCCCACATCGCGGGACACCAGGGCTCCCTCGGGGAGCCCTGGACGCGCGTGCAGGGGGCGCAGGCTCCTGAAGACGCGTGACCGCGCGTCATGGGGCGGCCACTAGCAAGCCGGGAAATCTCCCGGCTTGCGGATCTGGCCGCACTGCAATTAAGTGTGTCGGCAGTGTATAAAGAAGCATTGCTGGATCTCTCTTTAGACAAAACAAGAGCCAATTAAAGGCCAGCTACACCCTTGCTAAAGGGGATCCTAGACAACACCTGTTACAACTTTGATTGTGAATTTATCACGTATATAGGAGCATTTGTCTTTGAAACAAACTTAAGCCCTCTCAGCAGTTTTCATACTATATACTTATAGGTCTGGATGACTGGATATTGATAAAATTATAGCCTTATTTCCAACACTTATTTGGTATCAATATCCACTATAGCCACAATTAAATGGGGATTTTTAATACTGCATCTGTGTTTTTAAAGTCAATTAAGACGTAATAAAATTTTATTGTTTTTGACTTCTACGGTGACTCCGACAGCACTATTTGCTGGACAACCCTTTATGTCCATAGTTAAATACTATATAGGTTTAGAGTGCTGCATATAGAGGGTTACCTTTCTGATCAAATCTCTTTTTTGATCAACACTGTTAATATCATACATTAACCCTTTAAGCACCAGCTATATTTCCATTCTCCTGTTATTTATTTAGGTGAATGCGGTTTCAGTTACATATTTAGTGTGAGTTGAGAAAATGGAGCAAGCGAGAGAATACAAGACATTCAAGGAGTTTAGAGGTAAAAGGCAGGAGGGAGACAGGTCGATAGTTAGAAAGACAGGTAGGGTCAAGCTTGCTGTTTTTGAGTAATGGTATAACTGTTGCATGTTTGAAGGAGGATGGAAAGGTTCAAGAGCAGAGGGAGGAGTTAAAAATGTGTGTGAGCGTAGAGATTATAGTAGGGGCAAGAGGTTTTAGGAGATGGGAGGGAATGCTGTCAAGAGAGCAAGTGGTAGAGGGAGAAGAGGCGATCAACAGCGACACATCTTCCTCTGAGACAATGGAAAAAGAGTCAAGGAAGGCAGCAGGAGAGTTAGGAAGAGGTGTAGGATGGGAGGAAGAAACAGAGGGGATGTTCTGACGTATGGATTCCACCTTTCTCATTACAACGACTGTATGATGACTACTGTATAATATTGTCATTATTACAGTAAACTTCAACAAACTTGATTTCACAATACACTGGAAGAGCACTCTTAAGTCTTCAACTACTGAACATGTTTACATAAAAAAATAAAAGAATACAGTTGATCAACTTGATGCCTCAATAATGAAATGTGTAGGTCCAACTATGGTTTGGGTGCAAAGGGTGATTATGGGTATACCAGAATACAAACAGGGTGACAAAGAGATGTCATCCAAAGAAATTCACTAATATGCCAACCACAATACACCTTATAATAATACAACATTTTAATAATACTAAATTCACTAGTATCAATAACCTAAATGAGTACCTATTCTGTGGATAAACAGAATTGAAAAGAGACAATATAAGGGTAATAACTATGTCCCCAAAAATAAATAAAGGTGTCTCAATGATAAGCACTGCAGTAAAAGGATATAGCCATTCCAGGCTAGAAAAGCCAACAATAAATAAATGAACTAAGAGGTGTGGACATAATACACTTTACTCATGAGTCATAACGTCAGTGAATGTATATGAATAAAGCAGCCTAATGAATACCAAGCAAGCAATGTAGCCTGAACCATATTAGTTTAAGTGGTACATAACAGGATCACAATTTAGAGAACAACTGCTTGTGGTCACTGGCTACTACATGTAGTATAAATGCTAGAGCCCAAACTATACAGGAGTAAATGCCATACTAATATGGCAGGTGCTTATGATCTGAAATACACATAAAACAGAATCTCTGCACCTCCTATATATGGCACCATACAATGTAGTTTTTGTAGCTGTCTATAGAGCATGAACAAATGCTCCCTGACTACAATAATATCTGCTGCTATGGTGCCTCACACTATATCAGCGGGAGACGAGGCGTCAACCCGTGACCACAAGCAGTTGTTCTCCAAATTTTGATCCTCTTTGCTCATTTATTTATTATTGGCATTGTATGGCTATATCCTTTACCTGCAGTTCATAGCATTGTGACACATTTATTTATTTTTGGGCACGCTTATTTATTACCATAATAGTGCCTCTTTTCAATTCTGTTTATCCACAGAACAGGTACTCATTTTAGGTTATTGATTCTAGTTAATTTAGTATTATTAAAACTTAGTATTATTATAATTTATATTGTGGTGTGCATATTAGTGATTTTATTTGGGTGACATCTCTTTATCACCTTATTTGTATACTGAACATGTTTGCCTTAGAATCCTTACTTTTCCTCGGCACACAATGCTTTTTTTCTTCTATTGCGCCTACTACAGATTTAATATAAAAGTGCAAAACGATGTGTTCTTAGAAATTATTTTTGGAACTCACTTTACAAAAGGGAGGTCCAAAGATGACACTAAGAACACATCGTTTTACAGTTAGGTCCAATGACACTAAGTTCTTTCCCTCATTTATAAATTCTTTAAATGTAGCATATTATCACCCCCCAAAATCATCTTTTTTTTCTAAAAGAATGTCTAAGATTGAAGTTTCCAAGAACAAAAATTATATTAACCTACCTCATCACCATTCAGTTTTCCAATGCTGAGAATGATTTGTGAAGGCCAATTACAGGTTGGCCTATGTAAATAAGCCATTTAAGGCTTATGGGAATCAGTCCCTAGATGACAGTCTGTATTTAATAAATACATATTTCATGAAACAATATAAATAGTTTATAATGAATTCTCATGTGAGCCCAATAAGAATCGACTGACACCAAAAAGTCACCACAATTCTGTAATAAGGTCTTATTTATACACCATATATGAGAATGTTATGAGAATACAGTACATTGATTTGTTTTTCTTTTTTTGTATCCAAACGTAATCTGATCATAATGATTGGTGATCATATAAATGTTATGAAATCTTTGTGTGGTGCATTTTAATTATTTTAATAAATGTATTAATTTGTGTAAATCATTTTCTCAATAATAATATTAATAATGTTCTTATACAGTTCTTTTAATTTTTGCAGTGGAGTATGTAGATTATTTTCTAGCTCAAGGAGTCCCTGACCTGTAGAGTTTGCAAATAAATGTTGGTGCCTATGGCAAAGGGAAATAAAGTGACTTGCCTAAGGTCACTAGTAAAACTGAGAGTGATATTCAAACCAGGTTCCCCTGCTTCAAAGACAGTGACATTACCAGTACCACTCAGCCACATCTGGTTTTCCTATGAAATTTGAACAAACTACAGTATGCATCACCATGTTTATTACTCCAAAAAATATATCAGCATAATATATTATGTAACACAGTCCCCCCCCCCCCCCCAATCGCAGATAGGGACCATGTGTGGGAATCTACATGTATTACAGTACTGTATATGCTGCAATACTTGTTAGGCTCACAGGAGGCCTTAGCCTCCGTTGTTGAGAACCTGGGGTGTGTCCTGGAACGATACTCGTAGTGCCTCCACCTGTGCAGGATTCTGGTGTGTAGAATAACCCCTGACACAGGAACCACATACAGTAACCAAAACACAAGATTATGGTTAAACAGTTTACTATATGTAGAACAAAGATAACAACAGTGTCACTCTATAACACTAGGCCTCGTAGGGCCATAACCCCATACCTTATTGTCCCAAGAGTCCCAAGCCCACCCAAGTGTGAGACAACGCTGCCAACTAATTTGAGTAGATGGTTGGTGCACGTGTTGTGATGAGGTACCTGCCAGGTGTGTCTACACCCGGGTTTGCAGATGCTGTACTTGGGATCAGCCGATCCAGAAGGGTGATCCACATCACATCCGCCTCTAAGGTGGGTGGCTCCCTCCTGGATTGATCCCCCTTTAGAATGTCTCTGACTTCAGATACTGCATAGGGTGATCTAGTCTGACCACCAAGGACCAGAATGTAAACCCTTCCTGGCTGTGACCCTCACTTATGCTAGTTCTACAGGAGCGTGTCCCTATCCTATGGGCAGGTCCCTGCAGCAACCACAAGCTGAGGGGAGTCGGGGCCTAGCTGGGGCCTAAAGGGGGATCTCTGGCCCAGTGCAGGGGCTACTGGCTCCCTGAACATGTACACCCTACCCTTACTCTGTCCCAGCTCCGACTGACTATCGTGGTCTCTGCCTGATGACTATATCCTGTCAGCAGGGGAATCCTAAAGCACTATTGGCCTCGTGTGACATGTGATCACCCCTAGGTATTGTGGGGGCTGAAGTCCCTGTAAACAGCTTTGTCATTGGCTGTTGGTTTGCGCGCTTGCACCTGCACATGCGTGAACTCCTGTGCATGCGTGAACTGTTGCGCCAACCCCAACATGGCCGCCAGACTTTTGGAGCTATACTGCGCATGCGCGACTTCATTGCGCATGCGCGATCACATACAAGATGGCGACGCACTGCTGCAGATGCCGCTGGGAGCCCCCGGCGACGTGCTCACCCCTGCAGCTCCCCGACACGCCGCTAAGCGGAGGCTACGGGGCTCAGGGGGACCCCTGCTACAATTACATTCTGTTATATTTATTAAATGTCTTTTTGAATTTTTGATTATTTCCAAAATGCAAAAATCTAGGTATCTACAGTATGAATAGTAAATATCTCAGAGATGTTGAACCTTGACTAGCGGAATCTCAATTGGTTCTTTACTTTGTGCCTATTACACCCTATCCACTTCCCCGCATTTCACTTCTACGTACAAACCACCAAGAAATAATTGTGTGTGAAAACTGTTTCTTTATTCACAACCTTATAAATACTATAAAATAAGAAGAATATGCCAGCATCATATAATCCTTTAAGAAGAACTATGTCCGGACGGTGTTGTAAAGTAAGCCAGCAACAGTTTCCTGGGGGCCTAAGACTACACCTGGGTCCAGGGAATGTTGAGTGGGGGGGGTGGGATTAGATTCTGAATAGAGATTGGTGAATGTGTCAATAGCAAGCAAACCACAAGCAAGTATCAAGCAATCCGGAATCAAGCAGCCAGCAAGCAGTAGCAACTCCTACAGTTCTCCACCTTGTCGAGGAAAGAGCTTCCAAGCAAGTATTTGTGCTGCTCATTAAAGAGGGATCACTCAGACATATGAGTGGGTTGCAACTGTGAGCAGTGATCCTGCATCTTCTCCTTATTGGGGAGGCACAAACAACTGAGCAAGCCCTTAGTACAGTATGTATGTACATGTAGCCTAGTGCTCCTGGCTATGTGTTTCCTGCCCTATCATTGTAAATCCTGGTAAGGGGTAGCAGTGTTAGGGTTTAATCCCTCTCACATGGGCCAGCATGTGAGTTCCTTAGGCCTATGGTTAATTTGTTGCCACATACAGGCCTAGCGGCTGTTGGGAGTGTCATGCCTGGGAGGGTACTAAATGGGTCACATTTAGTATGATGTGGTGCTTGTCAGTCATGTAAACCTGCCCAGGGTTACTAACCCCTTCCTAGGAACAAAAGATGTCTCCCTACCAAAATTAGTGTGTTCCAGTGTAGCCTGCTACTTAGGGAGTTGGGCAATATTTCTACATACCACATCAGGGGATAAGGGGATGGAGACTAGCCTCAGGGGCCTCAAGCCCCTGGAGGGCCTAGTCAGGGAGGATGACCATGCAAGCTGCGAGGGACGTCTTCCATGTATGCAGTGTGTAAAGTACCTCTCGTGCATGAGAAGGAAGGATCAGGACTGGCCCGCCAATAAATGGTGAACTGTTCCCTTGCCTGAGTGTGAATTACTGGAATGTGTTCCTGTAGGGAATACTCATTGCCTCTGGCAGTTCCCTGCAGGATGGAGGCGCTGTACCAACGAACCCAAAAGCCTGTCCTGTTGCTGCTCCCTCTACCATCTGTGGAGACTCAGGCCTCCTGGAAAACCACAGGTGAGCTACACAGCACCATAACTCTGCCATGTAACTACAGAGCTAGATAAAGAGTTCCTTATTGATCCGGATGGACGCAGGGAACCAGGAAAGCACAGGGGAAAAAAGCGGGGACCAAATGATAATATGCCGTAGACAAGGTTTTTAATCCATAAATGTGGCACACATGAACATACAGGTGTGGACAAAGTGTCAAAGTGTGACCACATACAGAAGCACTTTTTTTCTTTCAAGATTATGTGAATTGCATTGACTTTGTTTGGGTGCTGTGGTTTGAGCACTAGTGGAGACTCAGTGGTCTCTTTCTCAATCTTAACTACAGATCTACCTGGGGGGGGGTGGAGGGGGCAAAGGGTGTTACATACGTATGTATATTTTTATTTATATATTGCCAAAAGTTTATGCAGTGCTTTACAAAAAAGGACAATACAGTATGGTGGATTATAATACAGCTTCTCAGAGCGTGGATATGTAAAATAAACACAAATATCCAAAAATGTGTAGTATATTGTGACAATTGGTGTATATGAATAAAGTATGTGTGTAGTCCCACTCACAGGTTTTCCTTAACAATCAGGCTTATCAGAGATACTGTACATTCTCTCTCTGATGGGAGCAGAAGTGAAGATTTCTCCCAATGAATTGTGTCCACTTTCTTTACAGTATATCGAGATGAAAAGAGAAAGAACTCCAATGGTGTGGTATGTTTTGAGACATTATTGGTCAGGATACCTTTTTTAATATTGTTCAAATGCTCCAATATACACACTCTTCAGGGTCTGGATGTGTGACCCACATATTGGAGGCCACATGGACACTCCAACATTTAGAACAAAGTCAGATTTGCAGTTGATATAACTCTCAGTAGTAAATGTCTCCCCAGTCTCCTTTGAGGAAACCTTACGTTTTTCCTTGTCTCTATATGGGCACGCTTTGCACGTGACGCATCCATAGAAACCTCACGGGTTATTAAGCCATGTTGCTGTATGTTTTTCTCTTTTTCTCTTTTTTTCTTTTTAAACGTGGTGGGGCTGGCTAGTCTACTTTTCAAATTTGGAGCTCTACTGAATATGACATTGGGTTTATCCGGTAGATGAACCTTTATAAAGAGGATACTTTTTTAGGATATGCCAATGCTTTCCTATAATTTTTTGATATTTTTTTTATGGGAGAAGGAGCGGCTCAGTGAGTAACGACACTGACTGGCACTGGGAGTTTGAAGCAGGGGAGCTTGGTTCAATTCATGGTGTCGGCTCCTTGTGACCTTGGGCAAGTCACTTTATCTCCCTGTGCATCAGGCACCAAAAACATAGATTGTAAACTCCACGGGGCAGGGACCTGTGCCTGTAAAATGTCTCTGTAAAGCGTTACGTAAGACTAGCAGCGCTATACAAGAACATGTTATTATTATTATCATTATATTGGGGGCCTCTCTATTATATTGTGTAATGAAGGACATATTTACATTTTGATTGTTTCCTATCTTGCTCTTCGCTTTTATAAGATCACTTCTCTGAATATTATTTACTTTTTCAATTGCTCCATTGATGGTAGATTTACTATAGTTTCTTTCTCTGAACTTGTTTATGAGAATATCTGACTGTTGGATACAGACAGAGTCTTCTGTACAGTTTCTTTTACTTCGTTGTATCTGACCAAAAGGCATATTTTTAATCCAATCTGGATTATGGCGTCTTGATTCCATAATGAAGTTG
Organism: Ascaphus truei; assembly: GCF_040206685.1. Classification (NCBI taxonomy): domain Eukaryota; kingdom Metazoa; phylum Chordata; class Amphibia; order Anura; family Ascaphidae; genus Ascaphus; species Ascaphus truei. The sequence goes on from NC_134495.1 coordinate 26,539,658, forward strand.
TTACTATCAACCTGCTTAAAGAAGTTTTTATTTTTTTTAATTTTATTCTGTTCTATATACAGGACAAGATCTAGAAACTCTAATGTTGCCCTGCTTCTTTTAGACGTGGATTTTAAATTCAAATTATTGTCATTTAAATATTCTAAGAAACTGTCCAAAGTCTCCATAGTTCCCTGCCATATGAATATTACATCATCTCTAAACCTACGTAATAGGACCAGGCTCACACCGAGTTCTTGGTGGGACCAGATTAAATCCTCCTCCCAAGTGCCCATAATCAAATTAGCATAACGCTGTATGAATCTGGTCCCCATGGCCATACCGCACTTCTAGAAATAATTATTTTCAAGAATAAATGTTAAAGATTCTATAATGAATCTTATCTGGTCTTCTTTTAATTCGTTATCTCCTTTTAGAGTATGTTCTATAGCCTTGGTACCAAATGTATGTGTAATTGAAGTATACAATGATGTGACATCTGCAGTTACTAGTATAAAGTTGTCCTGCCAAAATTGGTTCTAATATTCTTATAATGTCAGTTGTATCTTTAATGTTTGATTTCAGTGAAGTGACATATTTTTGTAAAAACACTCAAATGTATTCAGAAAAATTGGTGGTAAAGGACTCTATTCCCAATGTTATCGGTCTCCATGGTGGATTATTTAAGCTCTTCAAGAGGAAATAGAAAATAGTAATTTTGCTTTTTCTCTGCATAGGTATTTGAATTCACCCACATTTAAAATCTGTAATGATTTGCTCTTCTGTAATACATTTTTAAGTTCCTCATAGAATTCTTTTAAGGGGTTTTGGTCTACTACTGAATAAGTGGTGGTATCCCCAAACTTCAGTTGGCTTATCCCATATAATAGCTTTTATTTTTATGACCCCCCCCCCCACCTTTACTTGTTTTATAATGATGTCTTCATTTTCAATTAAGATATCCAGAGCTTCCCTTTCGTTCTTTGAGTGATTATGTTTATATTTTGATTTTTCTTGTGTTTGTTTATTTAGATCATTATTAACCATTTGGTAAAATACTTCCAAGAAGTGGTCTTTTTCATGGCTCGGATAGACCGGTAATCTGAGCTTCAGTTTTGTGTGAACAAAGACTTCACTAATTCTATTTAACGGAAGTCTGGTATCCATATCCACTTAATTCCTTCTCTCTGACTCTTTATTTTAAAAATGTGTCTGAATCGTTAATTTTCTTAAAAACTTGTTCGCATCAATGTACAATGTAAAATTATTAGGATCTATAGTAGGCAAATGTTACATCAAATGTGATGACTTTTTGTTGACATTAAGTGAGTTTAAGTTTTCTTAATGTAGTCCCCTTTCCCTAAGCCTAAGGGAAACACGGGCGATTACATGTGCTACTTTAACCTGTACGCTCACAGAAGGCTGAGCCTCCGCTTCTGGGAGCCTGGGGGAGCTCTCTCTTTAATGTAGCGCATCCACCCAAGAGGGATCCCAGCTTTGGCAGGATGACACCTCATTGGAACCAATATAAACATTAATAACAATATCGCACCATATATATATATGATATCTGATCTCCTATTTGTGTTCCAATTTTTCTTCTTTCCTGTAGAGTAATCCTCTTCATCTCATTTAAACTAATTTTGTTTAGTCTACACTACAGTTTTTCTACAACCGCCAATCTTTTTGGTAAAATGGCATCATTTTCCTTAAACACTGGGTGACTGATGAGCGGTTCTAGGTTTTCTTTAATTATATTAATCTCTTTGTCTAAAATGACCATTTTCTTTTTATGTTGTGCAGTTATCAGTCTCATCAATTCAAATGAAGCGTTATCTAGAATCCTTTCCTAGGCTTCAATTAAATCAGTATCTTCTAAATCAAAGGAAGGGCTTTTTTTTCAATCTAAGTCCCCTTGGTATTTTTTTGTCTGCTAAGTATTCATCTAAATACAGCATATCCCACCACGTCCGAGTATATTTTGTTAATAATGCCTCTAGTTTGGGGAATTCAATATCCAATATTTCCTTCTCACTCAATTCCTTAGGATCTTTTATAGAAAAAGAGAAATCCATATTGGTATTTCTAGAGAGCCATCTTGTAAAGACATCGGATATTGGTATTTCCATCTTTGAACCTTTAGGTGCAGACTCCATTATCTAGAACAAAATGAGCAAATGTGAAGAGAAAATTGTAATCGGTTAACTCCGGTTAAGGTCTATTATATAATATGAATTACACCACTCGTGTTTACATATATCAATCAATGTGACTGTACATTGTGAAAAACAAATAGTGTAAAGTGAATAAAACCAATGAAACACCACCAAAATAGTGATAGAACACTCAGGTGAGAATATAAATGTAAAGCAACTATAAAACCTTTAAAGGACCGTCCTCTGGTCCAAACGATAGCGAAGTCTTCCAAATTAGGGGTGCACAGCTTGTCACAGCGTGGATATGTGAGACAAAAATAAACAATAATGGTGTAGTATATTGTGAGAATTGGTGTATATGAATAAAGTTTGTCTGTAGTCCCACTCACAAATTTTCCTTAATAATCGAGCATATCAGAGATACATTCTCTCTCTGATGGGAGCAGAAGATGCAGTTTGTTACATTGCGGCTTCCTACTGGCTCTCTATTATTCACCAAGCTGGTGCTACTGGCAGCAACTACAGAGATAGAATGAATGTGGCTCAGCTCTGGAGACCCCTTGCTTCCTATCTATAAAAATGAAGAAAAAAAAAAACCCCAAGCGGAACAACATTTTTAATAATTTGGTACCATGACTCTTATTGAAAAAAGTAGAAAAGAGAAGCGTTATATCACGCACAAACATAAATCATAAATGTAAACTTAAAGTGAATATAAGAGTAACGGTGTTTTCCCCACCCCTTGGGAGATGTCGCCATTACATGGTGTAGGTTAGTACATACCTGCTGGCTCACAGTAGATCTGAGTCTCCGCTGATATTGTTGGGGAGAACAGGACTGTTTTTTGAGGTACATTATTGTTGCTTACCTCTGGGTACACAGTGCCTCCATCTGCCATAGGCTCCAGATGTATGGAAGGGATCTCCTACGGTAGAAACGGTTACCTCTCCTTCCAGTAAGATCACACACCAGGACTGAGGTATATGCAACTGGAACCAGTTTATTGGTTTCCTGTACACACACAGTAACACATGGGCCTCTGCCCAATGCAAACACTGCAGGTCTCCAACTTCAGATGGACCCTGAACCTACACTACATATCAAGAGCCCTCTATCAGAGCCAGGGGAAAAGTAATCACTCACTCTCCCCCTAAGGGAAGTGGACCAGGGCCTGCCAGTGCACAGCAGCCCTGCGTGTTGCCTGTCTCACAAAATGGTAGAGACACTACTAAATGTGGGTGGTGCAACCCCTTAAGTACAGAACTAGGGAAGGTACTAGGTCGGAACAAAAGATTGGGCAGAACACAGACCTAGTCACACCTCCTCCCCTGTCACTCATGGGAGATGCCTGGGTGGGGAAACCCCCTGTTCTTACCAGGGCTTGCATGTCAGGGAGGGCAGACAGATATATATATATATATATACAGTGTTCGACAAATCACCCAAAAATCTACTCGCCCAACCAAAAAATCTACTCGCCACCTAGTCCCGCCCCCAACTCCGCCCCTAGTCCCACCCCCAGCTCCGCCCCTAGTCCCGTCCCCAACCCCGCTTTAAAATAAAATATATAAATAAAATACATTTAATAAATTCCTAGTCAGAACAACATTCGTTTTTGACATAAATGTATTTATTGTATTACATTATACTACAATTAGTCGTGTGTGTGTGTGTCAATGTCGGATCTAGAAATAAAAGCCAGGTGTGAATGACTAGTTTCCTGAACCCCTTAACCAGTGTCTGGACGTCGGCGCTTCACAGAGAGAGACAGAGAGAGACAGAGAGAGACAGAGAGAGACAGACAGACAGACACACACCCACACACACACACACACACACACACACACACAGAGCGGCACACCCACACAGAGAGAAAGAGACACACAGAGAAAGAGAGAGAATGAGAGACACACACACTGAGAGAATGAGAGAGAATGAGAGACAAAGAGAGAGTGCGACAGAGAGAGTGCGACAGAGAGAGGGAGAGGGTGACAGAGAGAGGGAGAGGGTGACAGAGAGAGGGAGAGGGTGACAGAGAGAGGGTGAGGGTGACAGAGAGAGGGAGAGGGCGACACAGGGAGAGGGCGACACAGGGAGAGGGTGGGTGACACAGGGAGAGGGTGGGTGACACAGGGAGAGGGAGGGTGACACATGGAGAGGGAGGGTGACACAGGGAGAGGGAGGGTGACACAGGGAGAGGGAGGGTGACACAGGGAGAGGGAGGGTGACACAGGGAGAGGGAGGGTGACAGGGAGAGGGAGGGTGACAGGGAGAGGGAGGGTGACACAGGGACAGGGAGAGGGTGACACAGGGACAGGGAGAGGGTGACACAGGGACAGGGACAGGGAGAGGGTGACACAGGGAGAGGGTGACACAGGGAGAGGGAGAGGGTGACACAGGGAGAGGGAGAGGGTGACACAGGGAGAGGATGACAGGGAGAGGGTGACACAGGGAGAGGGTGACACAGGGAGGGAGGGAGAGGTTGACACAGGGAGAGGGTGGGTGACACAGGGAGAGGGAGGGTGACACAGGGAGAGGGAGGGTGACACAGGGAGAGGGAGGGTGACACAGGGAGAGGGAGGGTGACACAGGGAGAGGGAGGGTGACACAGGGAGAGGGAGGGTGACAGGGAGAGGGAGGGTGACACAGAGAGGGAGAGGGTGACACGGAGAGGGAGAGGGTGACACAGAGACAGGGAGAGGGAGACATAGAGACAGGGAGAGGGAGAGGGTGACACAGGGAGAGGGTGACACAGGGATAGGGAGAGAGAGGGTGACACAGGGAGAGGGAGAGGGTGACACAGGGAGAGGGAGAGGGTGACACAGGGAGAGGGAGAGGGTGACACAGGGAGAGGGAGGGTGACACAGGGAGAGGGTGACACAGGGAGGGAGGGAGAGGGTGACACAGGGAGAGGGTGACACAGGGAGAGGTAGGGTGACACGGAGAGGGAGGGTGACACAGAGAGGGTGACACAGAGAGGGTGACACGGAGAGGGGGACACGGAGAGGGTGACACGGAGAGGGTGACACAGGAAGAGAGTGACACAGGGAGAGGGTGACACAGGGAGAGGGAGAGAGAGGGTGATACAGGGAGAGGGAGACACAGGGAGAGGGAGACACAGGGAGAGGGTGACACAGGGAGAGGGTGACACATGGAGAGGGTGACACAGGGAGAGGGTGACACAGGGAGAGGGTGACACAGGGAGAGGGTGACCCAGGGAGAGGGTGACACAGGGAGAGGGAGAGAGGGTGACACACTCACAGACACAGACACCCACTCAGACAAACTCACACACACACACAGTCTGTCACTCACACACACACAGTCTGTCACACACACACACACACACACACACAGTCTGTCACTCACACACACACAGTCTGTCACTCACACACACACAGTCTGTCACACACACACACACAGTCTGTCACTCACACACACACAGTCTGTCACTCACACACACAAACACTCACCCGCAAGGCAGGGGTCGCACATGGCAGCGGGGGCCTCCGCACGGCAGGAGGGCCTCTGCAATGGGCCGCGCCCCCTCCAGAGGGGGACGCCGACACCGCAGTATCCTGCTTAGACCGAGCAGGGAGAGGCTCCGGTGAGGGGATTTCCCCTGCTTAGAGCAGGCAGAGGCCCCGGTGAGGGGATTTCCCCTGCTTAGAGCAGGGAGAGGCCCCGGTGAGGGGATTTCCCCTGCTTAGAGCAGGGAGAGGCCCCGGTGAGGGGATTTCCCCTGCTTAGAGCAGGGAGAGGCTCCGGTGAGGGGATTTCCCCTGCTTAGAGCAGGGAGAGGCTCCGGTGAGGGGATTTCCCCTGCTTAGAGCAGGGAGAGGCACGCGTGGGGTGAGGGGGGGGTCACGGAGGCCGGGAGAGATTGGGGTGAGGGGGGGTGGATGGCCCGATGGGAGGGGGTGATGGATGGCCTGATGGGAGGGGGTGGTGGATGGCCGATGCGAGGGGGGGCGGATGGCCCGATGGGAGGGAGGGGGGGGGGGGCGGATGGCCCGATGGGAGGGAGGGGGGGGTGGATGGCCCGATGGGAGGGAGCGGGGGGCGGATGGCCCGATTGACAGATGGCCCTGCAGGGGCCTGAAGGCAGACAGGCGTGGAAGGGTCTGGCTAGCGGAAGGGGGAGGAGTGGAAGAGCTGAGGAGGGAAAGTTGCTGAGAGGCGGGGGAGGAGCGAAGGCAGTGATCAGAGAGCTGGCTTTTTTTTTTTCTCCAGCGCGAGCGCGGGAAAAACAGCAGCGCGAGCGCGGGATATTTAAAAAATACACGTGTGCTGCTTGTGCCAATATTTACTCGCCCGGGGGTTAAATCTACCCGCCCCGGGCGAGTAAATGTATATAATTGTCGAACACTGTATATATATATATATATATATATATATACAAAAACACAGAAAAAACAGGCGCACTCATAGCGTAAAATTGTATAACAATAAATTTATGGAATAAGGGATAAAAATACACACTCACAAACAGAGCTGAATAAAATGCATTTTTGAGTACAACTCAGCCCGTTCAGACGCAGGAACCCAAAGAGGAGGACTTCGGTGTGATGTCCGCGGTGTGTCTTGCCACAATAGCCCCTCTATGTCCCAGCAGGGACCGAAAGCCACGAGGGACGCCGCCTTCCCCTTGCTCCGGCGCTACACAGAGCATACACTGAATCAAATCTCGCGTGAGCTCGATGACATCAGCGAGGTTTCAGCCGGAGAGAGTTCACAGTGTAAACAGGAACTTGAATGTCTGAATGGCTGGTAGCAAAATGCTAGCAAAGCAGCAAAAGTGCAATATATGCAGATGAGTGTCAGTATAAAATATACAAACTGGACAGTAGGCTCCACAGCAATCTCTACGCGTTTCGTCTCGAACGAGACTTCATCAGGAGAAATAGCATGGGCATTATACACAGTTATATAGCACATAAGACCAATCAGAGCATAGAAGACAGAGGATTAGTAATGAGATACACATGATGAGTAATAGGGTTGGATTAACCCCCATATATGCGAAAGCACACATAGATACGGATTCACAATTTTAATCCTAAGGACCAAATATATTATTGCATATAGTATTAAGCGCTTCAACTAGTGCATTAATTATATATCACAATTGTAAAACAAAAATTAAGCACACAAGTTAACCAAAAAGGTTAACCAAAAAGATTAAGTAGAATGTCATTGGTAGATAACTTGCATAGTAACATATACAGTATATAATACATATAATACAAGAAACAGATGTCAATACATGGTAAACAATACCCTAAGTATAAAGAGATAGCTGAATAACCACTAAATGTAGAAGGAGATAAAATAGGTATTATAGAGACTCAGAGGGACCCAGGTGCAAAAAATAAGACAAAGGAGCTAACAAAAAAGCTGAAAATGTGTAATAAATATAATATAAATATATATATATAAAAAAATAAATATATAAAAAATATATATGTAAAGAGGGAAAGGAGACAGGGGAAGAAAAAGAGGTGTATGAATGAAAAATAAAAAATGTATGAATAAAGGTGAAAATATAAATAAAAATGAAAAAAAATAAAATAAAAAAAACAGTACATAAAAGTGGCAAATAAAAATAAAAATAAAGATATAAATGTAATAAAAAATGTGTGAACAATGAAGGATACTGGACCAATGGTGGTCAAGCAAGCAAAGTCAATGGTACCCATATAAATGATGTAGATTAGGCCAAGTTAAGAATGAACAAATGATTTGGTACTGTATATACTGTAAATGTAAAAATACTGAGCCACTGTGGTGTAAAGGTGCCCACACGGAGGGAACGAAATAAATCGTTCAACCCAGACCTCCCTGCTAAGCACCAAACCTCACAGTAGACAAAAGGATGTAACTAGACTACTGTACTGATATCTATTGTGTCATTGAGACCCCCCGGAACTAATGTGCCAAGTACATATATCCAGTAGGTCTCCCTGACACACAATTTTTTGAACCTATCACCCTCCGAAAGGGAAGGTGAGATGGCCTCGATACCAAAGATGTCTATAGAATGTGGGGAATGAACCCCGTGAAGTCTGGTGCTCAACAAGGTATACAGCTGGGTGTATTGAGTACTTTTGCAACCTCAGAGGTATGTAAACAAAATGAAGCAACGATCCCACTGCTAATAAAATATATAAATAGCTTTAGAAGTATAGCCGAGGGAGCGTATAAACAGACTAACGCAGCCAAGGAGGGGGGCCCGTTTTGCAGGAAGGAAAACAGAGACAGGACGCAAAGCCGTGTAAGACTCCCGTCATGTGCTCATAAAGTAACCTAGACCTGCTGCCCTTACCCGCCTGGCGTCTGTGTTGCTCCCTCGCTGGCGTCCCGGTCTGAGCTCCACAGCGGCTGCGCTCCGGAATGACGTCACCGCTGGCGCCGACTTGCTTGCTCCGGGACCTCCTGGATACGTCACGGATGGCGGCGAACCCTCGCAACAGCAGAGGGAAGTAGCTCTGTGAATGGAAACCTCCAAGGCAGGGGATCGTTGGCGTGCTCCAGCCGGATAGTATAACAGCAGCAGAAGGTACGTTTGTAGGCGGGCACTGCAAAATCAGGATCTCAGCCACAAAATAAGGATAAAAACAGCTTTATTTGGACATGTTGCTGGACATCACAGAGACTCCTATTTCTCTGACGCGTTTCGTCCCTTGTAGGAACTTTATCAAAGAGTAAGTGGAGTCTCAACAAACAGATCTTAAATAGGCAGGTCTCCCTCTGCTATTGGCTAATAGTATATTAACACAGATGAATTTACTTAATCAATTACTGATTAGAAAATTGAAGCCTCATGCATCAAGTTGTTTTTAATATATATTAATATATTAATATATATTTTTTTAATATAATTTATTTTGTATATTGTTGTATGTTATCACTTGTCCTTTTGTGTATGTAAAATACGCATGAGGCTTCAATTTTCTAATCAGTAATTGATTAAGTAAATTCATCTGTGTTAATATACTATTAGCCAATAGCAGAGGGAGACCTGCCTATTTAAGATCTGTTTGTTGAGACTCCACTTACTCTTTGATAAAGTTCCTACAAGGGACGAAACGCGTCAGAGAAATAGGAGTCTCTGTGATGTCCAGCAACATGTCCAAATAAAGCTGTTTTTATCTTTATTTTGTGTCTGAGATCCTGATTTTTCAGTGCCCGCCTACAAACTTACCTTCTGCTGTCGATACCAAAGATGGACAGAGAGCAGGGATCCTTATTATGCATAGTATCAAAATGTCGTGATAGACAGTGCGACTGAAGGCCATGTTTGACATTTCTATGATGCTCGAGAAATCTAGTACTAATCGTCCTAGACGTGCGGCCCACATACTGTAGGCCGCAACGACAGGAAATAAGATATATAATGTATGTACTAAGACAATTAATATGATGTTTTATTTCATGTTCAGAGCCGTTAGAAAAGGATTTAAAGGTGTTAATTTTACTTAGATGCCCACAAGTGATACACTTAGTTCTACCACAGGAAAAGTTACCCTTTTAAGATGTTAGAGGTGGTGGTTTAATGGTTGGCTTAAGTCTACTTGGGGCAATCAAGGTCTTTAGGCATCTTGCTTTTTTAAAGACAATAGGAGCTCGTGTTGGCACCCTGGAACCTAAAATAGGATCATTTTGAATAATGTTCCAGTGCCTGTTGATAATATGTTTGACCTGATAGGCCAGTCTATTGTACTTAGTAATGAACTTAGGAAAAGAATGCAAAGGATTCCCGCTAAATCTGTCCACCGCTGGATCAAGGCCAGCATGATCAGATCTAGTCCTGGACCTCTTGAGTAGAGCACTCCTATCAATACTTCGAGCGTCATCAAACGCCCTCTGCACCACCGTTCCATCATACCCCTTTTGGAGAAACGTATTAATTAAGGTCTCTCCTTGATCACAGAAATCCGAGTTGAGGGAACAATTACGGCGAATCCTAAAGAATCCTCAAGGAAGTGGTGTTCCCTTCATTCGGGCTGCAGAGACTCTTTTGGATAGCAATTGGAATATCTTGGGATTTGTATATATTTTTTATATATATTTTTCTGGACATTTTCCATTTTTTTTTTAATGTATTTTTATGCATTTTATTAGTTTAATACATTAATTTTTATTCTATCCACTGTGCTTAGCATAGGTTTTTTATTCTTATCTGTATTATTTTTACTTTTATTTTTACAATCACCCTTTATTTTTATAGAGATATTATATAGAGTTAGGTTGGCGCTAATATTTTTTCTCTTGATATATATATATATATATATATATATATATAGTCAGATAAGGCAGTTGGCACTCCAATAGGTGCTGGTAAGCCACAGGTGCACGTCCCATATAGAGAATGTAGTTATACGTTACCGTTCCAAGGATTGGTAAACAAGAGACAGCACTCAATGTTGAAAATCAAAGTGTATTAGTGAAAGCAAAAATACATCCAGAAACCCAGGGTTTGAACATGAAATCAAATATCATATTAATTGTCTTAGTACATACATTATATATCTTATTTCCTGTCGTTGCGGCCTACAGTTGCACTTGGAACGGTAACGTATAACTATATATATATATATATATATATATATATATATATATATATATATATATATATGTTATAATGCCCCTGATAAGTTTCCTTCTTCACATAAGAGAGTAAGACATATCCTGTCTCCTCCTACCTTGAATAGCAGCTTTGGACGAGCTGGCAAACATTGAAAAATGGGTATTTGTAACTAATGGTTCCTGTACCAATATGGCCGCTATTGCGAGTCAACTGAGGATCACGTGATCGTCTATGTTGTGGAAAGATGTTACTAGAATTAGTTGCTGCCAAGTGCGCCGCCCATAGTGCTGAGCAGGAGGTTGCTGTTGCCGTATGACAGGCTGAACGTGCCTTCATTTAAGTTGTCATTGTCATTTTTTTGTACATTTAATCTAGTGTTTCTTTTTTCCGAAAAGTTGTTATTAAATCAATGGTGCATCTTACAATTGATGGCGTCTTAGATTCAAGGAAATACAGTATACATATATGAAGAATATTTTTTTTAAATAAGTGTATAATAACTACAAAATGTCAATGTGTGTCTGTGTATGTCAATATATAGGAATACATACAGTATATACAAAATTCTAAGGTATATATAAGAAAGTGATATAAACAGTCATGTGAAAAAGAAAGTACACCCTCTTTGAATTCCATGGCTTTACATATCAGGACATAATAACAATCATCTGTTCCTTAGAAGGTCTACAAATTAGGTAAATAAAACCTCAGATGAACAACAACACATGACATATTACACCGTGTCATGATTTATTTAACAAAAATAAAGCCAAAATGGAGAAGACATGTGTGAAAAACTAAGAATACCCTTACTGCATCCATAGGAATTAAGATGCTTGTAACAGGGGACTTATCCCTGTTCACAAATGTGCCTCTAATCCAGCAGGGTGGTGGTTAACTGCTGGTAGGCAATTAACTAACACCACCTGGCTGATTACAGGTGGTAGAAAAAGCCTGCCTTTGAGACAGGAAGAGAGACTCCTTAGCTCACGTGTGAACTGAACAAGGATGCAGAGCAGAAGTTCTTGAGTCTCCCAGGAGAGACTGACCGAGAGAACACAGATCTCTGGAGCTGACAAATAAGACTTCTAAACCTGGATGCTGATAATCCGGAGAAAAGGCAGCAACCCTGCAAACAGATAAGACTTTATTTTCCAATGACTGTTGTCTATATATATATATATATATTTATCTATATGACTTGGGCTGATGAATAGCTTGGGTAGCCACCCAGTTAAAAGGGGCTGGAATATAAGGATACATATATGCCAGAGTGGAGCACATTTTTGTTTGCTGATTCATATGTTTAGCTATGTTAAAGGGACAGGCGCAATAAGGCCTACTTTTAATTTCACCTTAAAAACAGTCTCCATTGCGTACCTCTGAACACATCTCTTACATATGGTGTCAGAAATTTGGGATGAGAGGTGGCCTTTGAAGTTAAAAGTGCCCGGAGATTTCCTGTTAAATTTGTTTGCTTTTTGCCTACAAACAGCCTAAACAAAAATATCTCATGCAGCAGAGACCAGAATTAAAGTGACACACCCAGGCAGGAAATCACTGCACCGAAACTCACAAAACCACAGATGGACTCTTTTCCCCAATCCCAAGAGGAGGGAGAGAGAGACTGCTGAAGCAGGTAAACCTTATTTGCCTATCATAATAAAGTGTAATATGGTCATTGAAATAGGAGTTTTGCCTACCAGCCGTAGTCAGGGTTCAAGAAGTGAGTTAGCCCTTAAAAGGGATAGGTGTTTGTTGTTTTCAAATGTTTCGCTGAAGCAGTGAATACAGTTGGTGACCCACGAGCGGTATTGATTCTGCAGATAAAGGTTGCCACACCGCATAGGACTACCAGCTGTGAATGGAGTATATGCAGAAAAGTGTGAAAATTGATGCAAGACTGTGCTGAAGCAGGGGAATTTTCAGCAAACAAATGCTGAGTGTAAAATTGCACTACAGGGGAAAAAAGGATTGCTGTACTGTGTAAAAGGTATTCCAAAGCCAATTGCTGAGTGTTGAGTTACCCTACCGGGAGTGAAAGAAATATTCCACTGCAAAGAATGTTTGTTTTTCTGCAAGTAAAAAAAAAAAAGTCTGCCTGTGTATCTTGGGAGAGTGAATGCCATAATACCCGAAGATGAGACTGAAAATTACTGAACTCAAGCAGAAAACCAAATTCTGTTGCTGAAGCGGAGGCATTGTACATAGCAAGTAAATAGTGTAAATCAAATGCCTTTGCTGAAGCCAGAAAATGTGCAGATAGCAAGCACTGTATTTAAAGAAATAGAACCCTGGGAATTTAAAATGGCCACTTAGCTGAAGTCAAATACAGACTCTGTAAAAATAGGGAAGAAAATTTGTTCCTGGTGTAAAGAACCCCACCACACGGAGCAGTGTCCCTTCAGGCCTTATTCAGACGATGAGAGTGAATGCATGCACAGTAATGCTAATGTTGTAAAACTTACTCAAGGGAAGAAAAAGTCTACAGAGATGCCTGTGAGAGATACAACCTCTACAAGCAAAATATGCCCACCTGTAGGACTACCACAATTGGGGGTTCTAGCAAAAACAGTGGTAACAGCTGCAATAGCGCCTCCTGAGGTCAGGAAGAAACATATACCTGGTAGCCCCAAAATGGAGGACAAGATGCGGCGTTCCTGTAATGAACCCTACCCCACAGAAGAATGGCCCATCAAGTCCGATAAGGAGGAAGGCATCTCTTACGGGGAACCTGAACCGAGTCACACCCATAAAACACCCCAAGAATGGTGGGGGTGCCTGAACTCGCTACAAACCGAAAAGACCGCTCTCTATGATGACGAATATGATCAGCAGGAGAAAGAGCTGGAGCATCAGATCCCCGAATATTTCTGCCAACTAACGCAACTGCAAGAAAAGCCTGGCGGATACAGTGAAGCTGCTGAAGTTTCAAATAAAGACGGAGACCCCAGTATTCCTGATGGGACGGAGTCATCCAAAAGAAAAAGACGAAAAAAGAAAAGCGGGCCTTCACATACCGTGGAAGGAACAGACACGTCCTCAGATCCCACTGAGAAAAAGGGGAACCGAGATGCCCTGCAGCCTAGAGAAAATGGAGGATTCGGCATGCGGATGACAGAATATCCAGAGGACCCAAGGCAGAAGTCGGGTAACCCAAAGAAGTGTCTGTCCGGTGCCAACAGTGAGGAACCCTCAACCAACCATCCCAAGCAAGCAGAGCCGGAACCAGTGAGTGACGATCCCTTGACCAGCCCTGAAGATGCACTGCAAGCTGCCATGCATAACTGTGATCTGCTCCGTGAAGAATTGGAAAGGGAGAGAGAAAATAATGCTGAGCTACAGAAGACTGTGCTCGCAATTTACTCTGCGGCCAAGACCGAATTGGAGGATCTCAAGACTGAGCTAGCCACTGCAAACACTACTAATGCCACCATGGATGAGAAGCAGAGTCAATCTGATATAATGATTGTTAATCTGTAGCAGAAGTATGAGGAGGCACTGAAGGAGATTACAGTCTTTCAGCAAGATGTTCGCAAGTGCCATAGAGAGTTGGAAGTGTCTCAGAACGAGGTTCACACTCTCCACATAGAACTGAATGCCTCACACCATGAGGTCAACAGTGTCCGGACAGAGGTGGACATATCCCAGAAGGAGGTTCATACACTCCGCATAGCACTGGATGCCTCATACCAAGAGATCAGCAGTTACCGTACAGAACTGGAAGTCTCTTAAAAGGAACTTCACAGTCTCGTTGAGGAGCTGGACATCTCTCAAAAAACTAACCGCAGTCTTAATATGGATCTCAAAGACTCTCAGAAGGAGCTTCAGAACCTAAACCTGGAGATGGAAGTCTCACGCCAGAAGACAGCCCGCCTCCAAGCAGATGTGCAAAAATGGAAGGTGGACTGCAAGGAGGCCCTGAATAGTACAGAGACTGAAAAAAGAGAAAATTCAAGATTAAAAAAGAAAATTCTGAGTTGACAGAACACGTCAAGGGAAAGGAAGAAAAGCTGCAGGCTGCTAAAGAGGTACAAGCGCTGCAGGAACGTCTGAATACCCAGTACATCCCCACAGAGCAGAATGAGGAGCTAAAGGCTACGCTGCATGTCTTCAGAGCATCATTGGAGGCAGAGCTTCGATACCAGGTGACTCTGTATGAGAGGGAGCGTGAGAAGGCTCAGAAACTGGAGCAAGAGCTGAGAGACAGAGAGACTGTTCAATTCCCTTGAGTCCAAGGAGAAAACAGACGCAGCGTCAAACTTGACGACAAAAATTACAGAGCTCCAGAATATGAAGGAGACACTGATACAGACTCAGAGAAAGCAAAGTGCGCAGATAAATTCCCTGAGAAGAGACTTGCAAGATGCACTGAAACAGGTTGAGACTCTGCAGACCAGTAACTTACAGAGTCCTCCAATATGGAAAAATGTATTGGCTCTGCCCAAGCATCAGTATCCCACAGTAACTAATGCCCGTGACGACAAGGATACAGTGAGATTTGGGGACTTCACGCACCTTCAAAACAAGATTATGAAGTTTGAGCCACCTAAGAAAGCACTAGCCAAACCTACAGCTGCCCAACAGGCAACAAACAGAGGTAGGAGTGCAGAATCAAAGCCAGAAGAATCCTTAGCTGAGGAAGCTGAAAAGATAGGACGTTCTCTGGAAAGGGAGGTGGAGGTGCAACTCAGTCCCAAACAAGCTGAACTGGCAACTCCGTTGTGTGGAGGAGGTGCAGAAAGACCGCTTCAAGAGCGGAAAACTCTAAGGGCTAGTTCTAACTGCTCTACAACTGTTGCCATACAGTTTGTCTACAAAAAGAGGAGTGCCCGATGCAACAGAAATATGATGACCGCGCACTCGGTAAAAAGACTTTACTTGGAAAAAGTCCTCCTCGAGCGACTGAGGAGTGCTGATCTCAAGCACCTTCGGGAGGAGACAAAAATAAACTGGAGAAAGGGCTCCAATCCCAGCAGGACAAAGGGTTCTCTTCCTCCATCCACTCTCATTCAAATCACAGAAAGATCTTGAATGAGAGTGGAAGGATGGGCTTTGGCCGTGATAAGCCAAGCTTCCCACAAACAGGGGAGGTATGTAACAGGGGACTTATCCCTGTTCACAAATGTGCCTCTAATTCAGCAGGGTGGTGGTTAACTGCTGGTAGGCAATTAACTAACACCACCTGGCTGATTACAGGTGGTAGAAAAAGCCTGCCTTGAGACAGGAAGAGAGACTCCTTAGCTCACGTGTGAGCTGAACAAGGAAGCAGAGCAGAGGTTCTTGAGTCTCCCAGGAGAGACTGACCGAGAGAACACAGATCTCTGGAGCTGACAAATAAGACTTCTAAACCTGGATGCTGATAATCCGGAGAAAAGGCAGCAACCCTGCAAACAGATAAGACTTTATTTTCCAATGACTGTTGTCTATATATATATATATATATATATTTATCTATATGACTTGGGCTGATGAATAGCTTGGGTAGCCACCCAGTTAAAAGGGGCTGGAATATAAGGATACATATATATTCCAGAGTGGAGCAGATTTTTGTTTGCTGATTCATATGTTTTGCTATGTTAAAGGGACAGGCGCAATAATGCCTACTTTTAATTTCACCTTAAAAACAGTCTCCATTGCGTACCTCTGAACACGTCTCCTACAATGCTAATTAGCAGAGAAGTGCTGCAAATCAATTGCCCTTGATTATTTGATCATCAGCAAGTGTGACCACCTCTATAAAAGCAGAAGTTTTAGCAGTTTGCTGGTCTGGAGAATTGAGGTGTGTGTTAACACAATACCAAGGAGGAAAGACATCAGCAATGATCTTAGAGAAGCAATTGTTGCTGCCCATCAATATGGGAAGGGTTATAAGGCCATTTCCAAACAATTTAAAGTCCATCATTCTACAGTACAGTGAGAAAGATTATTCAAAAGTGGAAAACATTCAAGACAGTTGCAATCTTCCCAGGAGTGGACATCCAAGCAAATTCACTCCAAGGTCAGAAGTTACATCTCAGACTTTACAGGCCTCAGTTGGCATGTTAAATGTTAAAGTTCATGACAGTACAATTAGAAAAAGACTGAACACGTATAGTTTGTTTGGGAGGATTGCCAGGAGAAAGCCTCTTTTCTCTAAAAGGAACTTGGCAGTACAGCTTAGGCAAAGTTGCATCTGAACAAACCACAAGACTTCTGGAACAATGTCCTTTGGACAGACGAGACCAAAGTGAGATGTTTGGCTATAATGCACAGCGCCACGTTTGGCGAAAACCAAACACAGCATATAGCGCAAACACCTCATACCAACAGTCAAGCACAGTGTTGGATGGGTGATGATTTGGGCTTGTTTTGCAGCCACAGGACCTGAGAACCTTGCAGTCATTGAGTCGACCACAAACTCTTCTGTATACCAAAGTATTCTAGAGTCAAATGTGAGGCCATCTGTCCGACAGCTAAAGCTTGACCTTAATTGGGTCATGCAGCAGGACAATGATCCCAAGCACACCAGCAAATCTACAACAGAATGGCTGAAAAAGAAAAGAATCAAGGTGTTGCAATGGCCCAGTCAAAGTCCAGACCTCAACCCGATTGAAATGCCGTGGCAGGACCTTAAGAGAGCAGTGCATAAACAAATGCCCACAAACCTCAATGAACTGAAGCAACGTTGTAAAGAAGAGTGGGCCAAAATTCCTCCACAACGATGTGAGAGACTGATTAAGTTATACAGATAATGATTACTTCAAGTTATTGCTGCTATAGGTGGTTCTACAAGCTATTGAATCATATTGAAGGTGTACTTAGTTTTTCACACATGGCTTCTCAATTTTGGCTTTATGTTTGTTAAATAAATCATGACACGGTGTAATAGGTCATGTGTTATTGTTCATCTGAGGTTGTTTTTACCTCATTTTAAGACCTGCTAAGGAACAGATGATTGTTATTATGTCCTGATATGTAAAACCATGGAATTCAAAGAGGGTGCACTTTCTTTTTCACATGACTGTAATTAAAAATGTGTACAATATAAACAGTTAAAAAACGCTATTGGGTACAATCTGTTGACAGATTCTTAAGAATCTGTCAATGGATTACTGAATCAGTGGAGTGTATTGGTAATAATAAGTTTAAAAAATCATCAAAACACGAATCACTAAGACCAGAATCGTACAGACCAATCTCACTGATTAATCTGGAAGCTAAAATATTTACCAAAATTATAGCAGATAGGCTAGCGAACATTCTCCAGTCCTTGATAAACCCTGACCAGTCGGGATTTGTCAAGGGAAGATCCGCAGTGAAAAACATCAGAAAAGTCTTAGCAGCAATAGAATGGGTCAGATTACACAAAATAGGGAACACGTTACTATCGATGCCGAGAAAGCATATGATAACATAATGTTGGATCATGTGTTTTTCGTGCTAGACAAATTTGGATTTAGGGGAAATTTTAGCAACATGATAAAGGCAATGTACAACACCCCAAAGGCTAGAATAATAGCAGCAGGACACCTATCAGACCCATTCCAACTATATAGAGGGACATGCCAAGGGTGCCCCCTGTCACCCCTGCTTTTTAATCTAGCAATAGAACTTCTGGCTATTTACCTGAGGCAAATGGAGGAATTTAAGGGGATCAGGATAAACAAAACTGAACTGAAACTATCAATGTTTGCAGACGACATATTAATGTTCATGACTAACCCAGATGAATCAATCAAAAAAGGTTCTATAGCAAATAGAGACATTCGGGTCGTTCGCTGGCTTTAAAATAAATATATCTAAAACAGAAATGATGTATATTAAAGAACCCCCAGACACAAAGACACCATATAATTTCCCTGTAAAAGTAACAAAAAAAACCCATTAGATACCTGGGGATCATGTTGGAGGCAGAAATTTCCAGACTATACGAAAACAACTTTAAACCTATCATAAAAAAAATAGAGCAGGATCTAAAAAACTGGATGACACTACCTTTATCACTATTTGGGAGAGCAAGCACGATCAAAATGATATCGTTTGCCAGACTCCTATATCCCATGCAGACTCTCCCTATGCTCCTCAAACATGAAGATATAGCTGAAATAAATAGAGCAATGACAAAATTTCTATGTGGAAATAAGAGAAGCAGAATAGCCCTAAAAAAAACTACAATTACCAAAGGAAATGGGAGGTATCAACCTACCGAATATCAGGAACTATAACATAGCAAGTATAAGGAGACATGTAGGGGACTGGATAAAAGATACCAACCATTACTCCTCCTTAGAAATAGAAAAAGAGTTTTAACCAGAGACTTCCCTGAGAGAGCTAATACACAGAAAATGGGGAGACATCCCAGTAACCCAAAGAAACAATATTCTAATCAAAGATACCATAGTAATGTGGAAAACGGTCAGAATTTTTTTTAAACTATCACACACAATTTCAAGATACACACGAATCCAAGATAACCCCAAATTTATACCAGGGTATACCAAAACATCATTCCAAATTTGGAAAAAAAAGGCATTACATGCCTAGACCATGTGATTAACACAGACAAACAGGAATACATGACATTCCAAGAGCTCACACAAAAATGGGACATCCCCCAAAATCTAATACATGCCTTCTCATACACACAGCTAATCAGTTTTTGCAAAAAATTGGCAAAACATAAAATAACAGTACTAAAAAACAATAGAATAGACGACTATTTTAAATCAAAAGAGCAGAACAAAAGCAAATTGTCAGAACTATACAGCATTATCAGGGACCAGGACATGGAGACAACACACGCCAACACACTTACCGCATGGAAAAAAGACTTCCCAGAAATACAAAACATGGAACAGCTAATACAGGGCATACACAGGGTACACAAGATTATACCGTCAGAGACATGGCGGGAAATGCAATATAAAATAACACATAGAGCATACATAGCATTCAAACAACAGATAAAGACTAGGACGGAAGACACCACGTTCTGCCCTAAATGCAAGACACCAAAGGCGGACCTTAAGCACTGCCTTTGGACCTGCATACATATATCCAGATATTGGGACCAAGTGCTAGACTATATGAAAGTAAAACTAAAAATCTCATGGACAAAGGACCAAATACCTATGATATTTGCGAACATAGAGAACTGGATGGAGGGTAAACAATCAGCAGATCAGTAACTAAGCCCACAGAGGTTATACTACTAGCGGCAAGAAAGACCATTATGATAAACTGGATACAAACACAGCAGCCCTCAATGGAACAACTACATGACACACTTTATAAATTAATGACAATAGACAGACTGGAGACATCCATAGACAGGAACAGAACAACGAGAGACTTCCGCCAAAGATGGGACAGTTTCTTGAGGACAGAGACTTGATGACAGTGGACGGTTTAGGGTAAAAGCACGAGATAGGAGACGGAAAGTAGAAAAAGCGTGAACAGGACCAACACGACAAGTTGCGTTAGAGTTCAAGTTAAATAGATAGGAATCGAGCTGGAGAAAATCATAAACATGATGTATAACACAAGGGTGAAACAGGGCGAACATAACCGAAGAAAGCAAAATGCTCGCCCATATGCCGAAAATGAACACAAGTTCGAGTTCAAAGTTAAAAGAAAATATGTTTAATATGTGAAAAAAATTGTAAACAATGTATGTGAAAAACGGGTGACATAATATGAGTGTAGCAGAACAAGTTTTCAAGCTGATCGCCTGTATACTGAAAATGAACCTAATAAAAAAGATTTGTGAAAAACACGAATCACCCTTTTTGTGATTGATCCACTAAAATCCGCTGACCAAAGGAACCGACCGATCCACTGTGGATCCAAATTCACCCAAAGAATTTGCTAAACTCTAATAAAGGCAAAGCACAACAGAAATCATAAAGGTTTAATACTTTTATAATAAAGTTTTGAAGATGTTATGGTTGCTTTTTCATGGCATTTATAAGGGTTTTTTAGATGGATTTTGAGATTATGCAACAATCACCAATCCCCCATTAAATAAGTACATCTTTTAATTTAAGTCTAATATAAACCTTCTAAGGTACTGTAGTCAATTACATTGTTATCATTTAAACAATTTTGGCAAACTTCATTGTTGAAAAACGTGCATGCTGATCCATTAGCAGGTGCCATAAATGGCAAGACATTCTACTTGTAGATTATTATCCTATTGCAAAGTTTGGTGAGAGCTTCTGCCATATCCCTGTTCCGTAGGCTGTAGATTAAGGGATTCAGTAAAGGAATAAATACAGCATAGATTACAGACAGAACTTTGTCTTGCTCCACGAAAGATGCTGAGTGAGGTTTTATGTAGGCAAAAAATAAAGTCCCATAATATATAACCACAACTGTTATGTGGGAGGTGCAGGTAGAGGTAGCTCTCCTCTTCCCCTCACCTGAACGAATGTGCAAGATGCTGGAGATAATGAAAAAATAAGAAACAAATATAAACAGGAAACAAGCAACACCTAAGAAGAGATCTGTGATGAAAAGTAGAATATAATTTAGCTTGGTGTCCGTGCATGACAATTTTAGTAGCTGTGGGATCTCACAAAAGAAGTGATTAATCTCTTGGGAATCACAGAAGGACTGCAGGAATGTCATTGATGTATGAACTGCTGAGCTAAAGGCTCCCAGAGTCCAAATGGATATGGATGCATGAAAACAGACTCTGCGTGTTATAATGAGAGAGTAATGCAGGGGTTTACATATGGCAACATAACGATCAAATGCCATGTAGGTGAGAAGCAGCATCTCTGTAATCACAACCCATGTGAATACATACAACTGCGTAACACATCCATAGAAGGTGATGGTGGAGGATGCCATTACAAAGTTATACAACATCTTGGGAACAGTAGTGGAGATGCAGCAAATGTCCAGGACTGAAAGATTGGTGAGAAAAAAGTACATGGGGGTTTGAAGACTGGAGCAGAGAACTATTGTCAGAAAAATAGTTAGATTTGCTAGTAATGCTGTGATGTAAGTAACAGTGAACAAAATAAAGAGAAGAATATCAAACTCTGAATTGCTGAAGAGTCCAAGAAGAAGAAATTCTTCTGGGTGGGATTGATTCCTCCTCTCCATTTATCAAATATCTGAAATATCTACAGGAAAAAAACAATGTCAGATTGAGTATGATTTAATAATTTTTCTAGTTATTCAAGTTCGGGAAGTTAAAATCATAGGCACCCCACAATCTCCTGCAGTTTCGATGTTTCTGAACTGGGACTCAGACTATCTTTCTTTCAATCTATTTTAAATAAATGTTTTAAAAATAATTCCTAGAGATTAGAACATCTCCTTCATGTTTATATCTGCAGGGTGTGGCAAGGGGATTAGAACCCCCCCCCCCAAGGAAAGAAGGAGAGGGAGAAGAGTGGTGAGAAACAGAGAGAATAAATACCAAGAAATCAGCAATCAGAAATAAGAGAGCAGAAAGGCTAATAAGTAATATATAACGCAGATTCAAATAAAAGGAAAGATACAAAAAATTAAATAAAATTAATAACTGGCACCAATATTTGACCAAAAATTGCTTTATTATTATATTTGTTAGATAGATTTAAAGTCACATAGATACTTAAAAAGTAAGGAAAAACAACACAATATGACCACCTTTTTTTTTTTTTTTTTTTTTTTTAAATCCAATTGATTTTTCACCTTAATCCAAAACCCTAAAAATTGAAAGAGGCAAAACTCCGGGACCAGTGAGCATTTCTAATCCTAATCACATTTTCCTACAGGTTACTGTAGCTATATTGTGTTGCAGCTTTTCTTTGAGATTAAAATGAACATACTAACTAGACAGATGTGAACGACTTCAATATGCACAAAATGAATACGACACCTAGAGATCTCTCCTAAGAAGGAGAGTCGGCAGGGAAGAGCCTCCAATTAGATGCACTCATGATTTTTTCTAGTTTATACTCTATTCTTATCTGGAAAAATTGCCAAATGTCTTTAGAAATGTCGCTTTGATGTGTCAATTGCAGCCAAACTTTTTTTAGATTAAAAGTTCTACCAAACATTTCAAAAATTATGAGCGAAACGTAGATTGGGTGAATCTGGGCAAATTTACACATCTCTTTCCTGGTACATTGGGTATAAGTCTGGGAAGGGTAGTTCACATACAGTAGCCTCCAGAAGGTATATTTGAGCTCAATTCAAGCTAACTTCTTTTGATTTGGATATTAACATATTTCATACATGTATGATCAAACTAATTTCTCTCCCAAATGGGTTAGCACTTGCAGAAAAGATGTTTTGGGCTGGTAATACCTAATGCCAAGTACTCCTCAAGCAACAAAGGGTATGACCTCCATGAAATAATCTGCACATTATGTAAACTGCAATTGTATACTTTTTAATAAATATATTTGGTTAATTATTAGTACTATCACTATTACTCATCTGTATTTTATTGGGTATGTACAGAAAGTGTGGGAGGTATCAGACATTGATAATACATATGTATCAATACTTATATATATATACTATTATTAATATATACTATTGGATTAACCCCATGCGGTCTGCTTTCTCTTTACTGGTCTTTGGATTGGTTCGTATCATATTTACTCTCTATGGGACTAGCATCTGCTATTACAACATTTTCAACTACAGTGTGCTGACTGAATTTCATGTGTATATATATATATATATATATATATATATATATATATATCAGGTCAACATTTTTTAAACAAAGGTTATACTATCATTGCCTCCTTGCCTGTTTTCAAAGATACTAAAAGTACCCACTCCCATAATCAAATAATATTCTGCAGGCATCATACTTTAGCTGCATATCTTTCTAAATGTATCCTGAATCCATTAATTTTTAGATCTTTATACTAATTTGGTAGAATTACTGTAGTAGACTTGAATGGTAGTTGTAAGAATACTATACAGATGCTGCAACAAGTATTAGATCACTTGCCTTGGAAAATCTGGGGCAATATCCCAATAAACTGCAACATTTCTGTGAGATTTCTGCAGCCAGACTAATGGCCCATTGGATTAACACAGCGGGGGCACCTGTAGTCCCATTCAAGATGAATGGGACTGCAGGGACCCCTGCTGTGTTAATCTGATGGGCCATTAGGAATGTCACAGAAATGTTGAGGCATTTACTGTGAGATGCCTTAGTTTTTACCCAGGCAAGTGTTCAGATACTGGTGGCTGCATTTATATATCAGTTCACTTAAATCTCTGCTTTTGATTTATCAATATAACAAGATACGGTAATATCTTTGGTATTTTGTCATGCACATTGGATCAGCAGTCCATTCATTGGCTGGGATTCACTAAACTCCGATAAGAGGTACTGTACATAATTGCAAATCGATCCCACGGTAATTAACATTCAACTATGGTACCCCCTATCGGAGCTTAATGAATCTCCCTGTGTGCTCAGTATTCTACATGTTTGCATGAAAATGATAGTTTTTTTCACATCGAATTATGTAATTTGTATCTAATATTTAAAAACAACTAAAACAAATGCCTCAGCAAAATACAGACTAAGACTCATGTACCTCAAGTCCACATTACTATTCAGATCTAGTGGGGGTTATTCATTAAATTGTGATAGTGCTGATCATGGTACAGTCTCATAAAAACTTCCTTTGATTTCAATGGGACCTTCCATATGTTTTAGTGAATAATTCTTTTAGTGACTTTTTGTGGATTGCAAGCAAGAAATGATGGCCACAGACAGGTGTTTTTTAATTGAGTTGTAATTATAGTATAATATACAGATGTAGCAAGAGTCATTGTTTCCGGCAACCGGGGCAAGCTGCAGTTACTGTTTCTGGAGTGGCTATAGTGACAGTAAGTCTTGCTACATCTGTATAGTACTGTATGTACTGTATGTATTCCAAATATTTCTCATTTACTAGCCCATTGTATAATATTGTTTTGAAATGTAAATAATAGTTTTGTTTCTGGCAGAACAGTGCCTGTCTGTTTCTGATATTAAATCTTTAATTGAATAACACATTCATTCTAATGACCAACAACCTACTGTAGTCAAGGAAAAAATCGGAAAACCTTGCAGTTGCATAATAGGGAGAAATATTTGTTGAATTTAAAACATTGTCCAGCAAATGTACTGTATATCCACCATTCAGCTTTCCTTTAAAACATGTTAATAATATATTCCCTGTTTAAAACACAGAGTATAGTATATTTCACATTACTGTGATTTGAGTTTCCTATGTAGTTTATGAATAAAAGACTATCCCCTTCAAGATTGGTGAATAACACAGTAATTATTTATCAAAGTAAAAATAAATCTGTATTCTGTAGGACATTTTTCTTTGATCGGTATGGTGCTATTTTTACACTAATTTAAGCCTTAACTTTGGAGTCCGGAGACCTTTATACACAAACCAGATATGTATTTTAGATACAAAACATGATCCCTTTTAACTTAAATTATGTGATAAAATGTGTCTGCATTTATTCAAATAGTGTAGATTATTGTTTTAAAGAAAAGATTATAAGGCTCCAAACCAAAGTAACAGTTACTTACCTTACTACCAGACAAGGAGCTCTAAAAGATGAGAATGGTGAGGGTAAGTGATATAAATATATAATTTAGGGCTCCTGGGAATAAACATCTGGAGAGATAATTCAGTACACAGTGTAATATCTTGAGTGACACACATTTCTAAAGAAAATGTATTGGTCCACTAGAGGATACCTTTATATGAATAAATGAAAAAAATCTTAACACACATGATATCACACACCTGCAATTTTAATGGCTTTTATGTACAGAAGCATTCATGAGAAATGTATTACCTTTTTAATGTATTCTAATACAGTGCTAAAAATGTACTTTACACGGTGTTTGACATGTCATTGTGCAAGCACAATGAGTCTCTGCTCTGCACAGGTTACAAACATACACACAAATACCCAGAAGCTCATATTTAAGCCCCCAAAATTACCACAAAATATATATATGCATATAAATGCCAGAAATGGAATGCTACTGGGCATGGCAAGGAATTAAAATTCTTAATAACCTGAATTTCAATCAGATTTAGAACCATGCGGGTGATTATGACAGATAAATTATGATCATTCTTCCTAGTATTGTACAGGTTATTAAGAATTTTAATTAGTGTTAGGACCTGTGATTTTGTGGTTATGCCTTGAAGGGGCTCACAGGCTTACGATGCTTTGGCCAAAGTATTAAACTAAATGACCCTTTTATTCAAGAGATACAGTATATAGGTATTTCACTGTGTATTTTTGCCATTGGATGTAGCAGTGGGCTCTGTTTGTGTTTGTTTGCAGGTTACAAACTTAGCATACACTCATGCCACGCTAAACCTTTCACCCGTCCCAAGAAAAGGACAGACACTCAATGGGAGGAACAACAAGGCCAGAGCTTAATTTAAGCAATATATTTCCAAACTTTTCATCCCACTGTAATACAGCCTAACTGGAGTTCAGAGCACAATGACATTGCCGTGGCCCGTGATTCCCGCTGCGAATCGTATAGTGGATAGCAGAATCTTTACCAAGACTCAATGAGATGGTAATCTTACCAAGGACTTTCCTTAAAGCTCTTCAGTCCTCTCTCTGCCTTTGCAGGCCGACCCCCACCATGGCCAATGGCTTTCACTCATAAATTGTCCTTGGATGGCAACATTCCTGAATGGCAACTGTCCGACAAGCAAACATTTAGACTGACATTTCTTGCCCCAGAAAAATGTCCCCCCTGGGGACCAAAACATTGGACTAAATGTTTGCTTGTTGGACTTAATAAATACTTAATTTTTTCTACTTCTTTGCTGTGCTGGTATTTTGTATCACAGCTGTGATCCTTAGAGACTTACAGTTTTTTTTACCTTGCACCATATCTGCCTGTACAGATAAAGGCGCAATCAAATCACCCTTTCCAATCTTATTATACTGTACCATAGAAAACCAGTTGTCAGGTAAAAATGTAACCCCTGGTGGTGCTTATAGACCAAACTAATATTAAACCACAGAAGAAAAAAGAGGTCTGTATAAAGCACTTAAATTAATGAAAAATAAGATGGATTTTATTTGTAACACAAAAAACAATTACACTTTGAATAAAATGATCTGAGAACCACAAAACTCCTAAGTACTAATACTACAAAACATATAAAGGTAATCACAAAAAGGATTTCATATTAGTGTACTGTATATAGCAGAAAAAACATCTAACAGGTAAAATTGTTAGAGCAGTGTTAAAGTGTTCACTAGTGCTGTGAATGAACATGAAAATCATGGCTAATACAAGCCAAGGGAATAGAATATATGTTTGAAGACCACCCGGTCACAAAATGCAACTCCCCAATAATGTATATGGTGGAACAAATTAGAGCTATACAGCCAATCAAAAATCTGGTTAATAGAGTCAAAGTCCAGTTTGAACTTGCAGCAGCAAAACTCTAATAGTCAAATCGTGATACCATTCTTAGATAGCAAATAGAAAAAATGTAACAATATTAGCATTCAGACAAAAGGAGCTGTGAAAATTATTTGATACTCATCAGTTGAGAAGTGTCCTCCGTTATGAATGTGGAGAGTAGCCCGTAGCATTTTGAAAGTTGTGGCTATGCAGTCCGGTTAAATATGTAATCATGCCTGTACCACGAGGCTCCGGTCTCAGGTAAAAACTTCCCACTATCACAGCGCCTAAACTTCCCACTATCACAGCGTGCCACAGCACGGAAAAGCAGAGGATAAGCTGTAAGTAAATTCTGCAGCAATCGGTTGACACCCGGTTTCCTCCGTGACGTCCAGCACGCCTGTAGGTTAATTCTAGAACGGAACCAGAGCAGCGGTTTGTCAGCTGATAAGCTGAGAAAAGCAGAGATGCGGTCTCAGATAGGAACTCAGGTGGCCGTTTTGCTGTGAGGCTTTTTATGGGAGAGTATTTTCAGTGTAGAGCAGATAAGAATATTTATAGGCACCGCCATTTTTGCGTCACAGGTCACATGTCATATATCGCTCAATCATAGAGGCATCAGATCGTATATTCATCATGATATATTTATACTTGAAAGCAACAAATATCTGTAACTAGAAATATACAAATAAGTAAAAGTAGCAATTATGAGACTTGATATCTAAATAAATAACTGGCATTGAATAATAATAATAAAAAGAATTCCAAATTTTTTTAAAAGCAGACAAAACTCAAAACACATTGGAGATAAACCAAAATGAAGCAAATAAATTCACAAAAACATAGCAAAACCAATGTAGTCATTAAGTCTAGCTAGAATCATAGGTCCCAGCTGTACTATCCATCTACATTCTTTTCTTAGGAGAGATTGCTCAATTCGCCACCTCTAATACCAAATTTGATTTTGTCAATGGCGAATGCAGATTAGAGAGAGGGATCAGATCTATGTATTTGCATGAAATGTCGAGCTACACTCGTTATCTTTTAAAAAGATGTTAAATCGCATTGAGCGTTTTTAATATTTCTTGAGTGCTCTAGAACTCATATCCTAAACTCTTTCGTGGTCATGCCTATATATATATATATATTAGATCACATGGGCAACTAAAATAGTATATTATATTTTTGGATTTACAATTAAGAAAACCAAAGATATTATATTCTCTTGTGCCTGCTGAGTTTTTGAAAATACTAGTTTGTTTCATGTATAAGCAATGCCCGCACTTGAAATTCTTTTTAATCTCTAACTGGTTGAGAAAGGTAGTTTTTAAAGGGGTGACATAATGTCTCAACTAATGTGTCTCTCAAATTTGGTGCTCTCCTACTCGTTAATTTAACCGTTTCACCCAAAACGGCTTTGAGATCTTTATCCGCAAGTAAAATACCCCAGTATTGTTGAAAAATCTCACTCCTATTCCGTTTAAAGTTATATGTACCGATAAAGCGTATGATTTTATCAGATACTTTTTTTGGTTTAGGTTGGAGAAGGGATGTTCTTTCAAGTCTTTTACTATTGATACAACCTCATTTGATAAGTTTATTGCTATAACCTCTTGCCTTAAATCTTGAAGACATTTCACATGTTTGAGCATTAAAGATATCCAATGTTGAACAATTATGGTGAAGCCAAATAAATTCCCCATTGGGTATACTCCTGATCTGGTGGGGAGGGTTAAAGCTACTTGCATGTAGAATTGTGTTAGTTGACGTCTCCTTACGGTAGAAATCAGTAAGGATATATCCATTTTGACCAATTGAGACACTCATGTCGAAAATCTTAACATTGGTGTTACTCGACTGAAAAGTATGTTTTATTTTAATACTGTTGTGGTTGAGGACACCGATGAATTGGCTAAGTTGAAGGACAGTGCCTTGCCAAAGTATGGAAATATCATTGATATACCTCAACCAGAACAGTACATTTACAGTAAGTTCTCAATTTGCCTCTGAAAATACCTTTTCACACTCCCACCACCCCAAGAAAAGATTCACATAGGAGGGCGCGCATGTCACGCCCATTGCCGTTCCCCTGATCTGCAAATAATGAGTGTTCAAAAACACAAAATAATTGTGTCTAAGAACAAATTCCAAAAATTCTATTAAAGTGTCTGTTAATGCACAGCTAAGATTTTGCATGGAGAGGAAAAATGTTGTGGCATAAATGCCATCCTCATGCCGGATACAAGTGTAGAGTGTTTCCACATCCCATGTGACAAGTATAGTTTGTTTGATGTTTGCTATGATGTTATTCAGCCTAGATAGAATAGCCATGCTCTCTAAGATATGACGTAAGGTCTCAACAGATAGATGCAGAAAAGAATCTAGGAAATGGCTCATGGGCTCTCTCAACCCCCCTATGCCTGAGACAATAGGACTTCCTGGGGGGTGGGAGAGGTATTTATGAATCTTTGGCAAAAGATAAAAAGTAGGAGTTACTGGGAACCTAGTAATGAGGCCATCATTGTGTTTATACACACCTCAGCCCTCCAAAGACATGCTCACCTCAAATTATTGAAGCAGTTCACAGTAATTCTTTCTACAGTAATGTGGGTAACATACTGTACAGGATTTCTATCACACAGGATACCATGAGATACTGTAAAGTTGCAGGAAAATTGTTGCTTGTAATTCATTTAGTTTTACTTACAGTAAGCTATTGATTGTATTTATTTTCATGACACAACAAGGTGAACATTTTTTAATTGGAGATACTTTACTTATAGGAAAATCTAGTCATTTTGTTGTTTTTAAGCTAATATATTAGAACATCTATGTGATTTACATGTTGTACTACAAAATGTTACCACAAATTCTCAAAATAAAGAGTCCAACATTTTTTAAAAATAATATGTATGGTAGATAATGAAATAACTTAGGCAGGATGCAAGAACTTGCCGCATGGGTTTAGAAAGATACTTTTTGATGGATCATTATTTATGGTTCTCCATATATGTATTTGTTCCACAAACATTCAAGAACTCAGAAGTTTATTCTTTAGAGGAGGTTTTAAAGCTGTATATCTAAAGAAAATGTGTGTGAAGTGTTGATAATTTGTACCAACTACAGATGTAGCAGCTGTTATTGCCCCACTGGCACATTGCAGCGGAACACACACAACGCGCTAGCGTGAGCAATTGCCATTGCCTTTCTAAATGCATTATCCGCATGCAGAAAGATGCAGGGCTAACACACCAGGTGGTGCATTGACGCCTGCTATGCTAGTATATCTATGAAGGAGTCTAATGTAGAGCAATTTACAGGTATCGTTTTATGTGTAATACATTTAGGCTGTAAACAGAGAAGAGTCTCAAGGGAGCTGTGAAAATCAGATACATTATTTAATCTCCGAACTTCTATCTGAAATGACATATTCTTCTTTGCCATGTAAACAGATGTACTGTACACCACATCACTTTACAAGGCAAAAAAAAAAGATTCAGTTGCAGTTCATAATAGTGGTTACATTTAATATGGCTAAGGTAGGGCAGTGTCAAGGCTAGCTCACAGTTACAGAAAAACTGCAAGTCTGTAGTTATGGACCAGTCCAGATATTCCCATTACATGAGGGAACAGAACACAGCTGCTAGGTACTGTAGCTGAGGTAACCCACTTTTTATGTGTACTGTTTTTTGTTCACCTGCTCACATCTGGTGAAAGAAGTGGGATGGAGACATCCTGGGAGACTCAAGGACTTTAGGATATAATGAATAAGTTCATCCAGCCCCGCAGGAACAGAAGCTTTGGGTCTAGTTGTAGTAACAACTGCAGAAAGCTGAATACCACACAGCATCAGCAGTAAGCTGAAAAACAGACACAGCAGCAGCAGCAGGTTGAATTCCAGGCACATCACAAGCAGCAGCAATCTGAGTTCCAGAAACAGCTCTTCACCTTGTCCAAGACAGAACTTCCAAACAACCAACCTGTGCTGTTACGTAAAACGAATCCTGCTGAGGCCCTCAAAACCTTCCTCATAACTCTTGAGAGTGTCCCAACTTGGCAGAAATGGCCAGTAGAGGGGTGGGCAGTGATTCTGGCTCGTCTCCTTATAATCAAGGAGGCACAAGCAACGTATCAAGTCTTTAGTACGGAGGAAGCCCAAAATCTGCTGTTTTTGATTGCTTTGGCCTGAAACTGGAGACCTACTGTACTGACAGTGCTTTTATACAACCAAGTTCACCACAGATGGCCATCACTGTGCACTGGGTTAACACCTTACAGAAAATACAAAAGAGGAGACCTATGAGCATATTATTCTTTAGCAATATATTCAGGTACTGTCCGCTTCAACCTGTTGGTGGGTGCTACATCACTTTGAGACAAGTGTCTTAAAGGCGAGTTAGCTGAAAGAGAATTACCTTGGGACTGAAACGCTGCATCCAACAGAGAGCTCCGTACCCAAATCCAACCCTTCGTTTTCCCAATTATAGGCCCGGAGACCAAGGGAAAAAACTGAAAAGCTTTCTGAGCCACCACAAATGTGTGGGACACCACCAAAAGGGCCCCCTGACTTTTCCCAGATGGGCTACACCCCTTACCATAATTGTTTATTTATTATTTATAAAATGTTTTACCAGAAAGAAATACATTGAGAGTTACCTTTCATTTTAAAGTACAGTATGTCCTGTATATTTACATTAAGTGAGCAGAGTTATACATTATATGCAAGACATTGCATGCACAGTTAAAAAACAATATATTTTATTGTCGTATGTAGCAGGTACAGACAAGATTAAAATGTGACAGCTTTAGTTTTGAAAGAACTTTGACTCGTTGCAGCTGTGAGTCTCCAGTAGATTGTTCCAGTTGTGGGATGCACTGTAAGAGAAGGAGGAGCTGTGGAGGCACCTGCTGTAGTACCTGCAGACCAATATTGTGTGGCTCCTGGGGAAAATGGGGTCACACTGACAGGAACTGTCCCAACATGGACTGTTCCTTTGCCCATACAATTTCTTCAGCCACTAAAAGGGTTAATACAGACCCCCCACAAGCAGGAACTCTCTGGGATTGTTCACTGTGACAATGGAACTTGTTGCTCACTCAGGCATTAAAATATGATTATGTGGTTAACATTGAATCTTTCCACAGAGATATAGGGCCTTACCACACTGTTAAGGTAACTCTAGAAGTTGAAGGAAAAAGACAAGATATGAAGTAGGTGTGAGTAGGCTTCATTGTCCCATGTTTAATATGCCGAGACTGGACACATGTTGTCTTTTTCTTAAAGTCTCATGGAAAAGCAGCGGACGCTAAAGTAGTGAAAGATTCTCAAAGACAAACCCTGGGGCATATCCTTTAATTTTCCTCTAAAATCTATCAACATTGAATTAGGCCCCAAGAAAGTGAGCAACAGGCATGTTGGGCCACTGTCAGAACTAGAAATAGACCAATATCCTTGAGGGACCCAGCTTTTGACAAGTGACCACCCGAAGGAGTTTTGGGAGATGCCGAATCTTAGAAATGTCTTTAATGTCTTGGAGTTGACTTCTGTTGACTTCCAAAAAGCCTGAACAGAAGAAACGCTATTTGTTCTGGCCCTCTCAAAAAGCGGATGTAAGAGAGACAAAGTGCATCAGAAATTCTGTACAGTGAAGCACATTTCACACAAATGTATTCATAAACATATTTCAGAATGGCATTCAAGCTACAGCCCAAGTCCCATCCCCGGGACTCCTTCTCTGCAATATCCACCCCATGCATCTGACGTAGCATCACTTTGGCAGGGGTGTCTGATGTTAAGGCCACAGAAGTTGCTCGTTTGACAAAACCAGCATGTGATATTTGTGGTGCTACAGTATCTTTAGTGTCCCAACACATTTTGGGAATTCTTCTTCTCCTGATAAGGTGGTTTAATAGTATGATCAAGGTTGCTCCTTTAATTTTACCTCATGGTAACCATGGACACTGATGATTCAATGGAATACCTTGATTTGGAATACATTATTAATTTAGAATAAATTATTAGAAATAGAATTTGAAATGTGTAGCGGTGCTGGCTACCAAAAATAAGCGAATGCTTAATACCACCTGAATATATTTTAAATTAAAAAACAAATGATCTTCTGGGATGTGTAAGTAAAAACCAAATAACATTGGAAGGCCTCGTTCAGGGTGCCAGAGACAGGACTAGGAGGGAGGGCGGCAGTTTGCTGGGCGATGTGTGTTCATCCCCAGCAGACTGTTTCAGGAGTTGAGGAGGGGGCGGGGCTACACACGGCAGCTTAGGGATCCAAGCTGCAGTCATGAAATCATTCTCAAGAATAATTTCATTGGCTGCCGAGGTCCCAGTGACGCTGCTGCAGCTTCAAAAAACGATTTTTTCGTTTCTTGAAACTGTAGCCAGCTTCAACTCCGGGCTTCGGAGACAGGGCAGCTGCTACCCTGACAACCAGTATTCAATTTGAATACTTTGTGTCCCACAGCAGCTCGCACGGCAGCACGCCATCCCTCCGAAGCCTGCACCCTGAACGATAAAGATAAAATGATGTATATACAGTACATATAATACACACATTTGTTTATAGAACATAATATAATTAAAAGCAGATTGGGGGGGGGGGGGATTGTAGTGCTGGACATGATCAAATGAAATAAACATTTGATAAAAGAATCTAAAACATTGACTGTGTAAAATGTCTAAAAACGTAATTTAGTAAATTGGTTGGTGGAGAATGCACAGGACTTTGAGGACACTTCCGTGGTGCACCAATGCTTTAGATGAAATTTCTGAAGTGGACCTCATATATTGAACATACAAAATTGAAGAACAGTGGGAACTTGAGTGAAAAGTAAGAAAAAAAAAAGGATTTATTGTGTTACATGATATCCAATGTTTTTCGGTCCTGTGGACGGGACTGTCGTCAGGAATTAGAGAATCATAATGTATGATCATTGTATCATCATGTAACACAATAAATATTTTTTTTTTTCCGACCTTCACTTAATTAAAACATGCCAAATGTTGGGGACAGGATACAGAAAATAAAAAGATATATGGGAAAGGGTAGCATGGTACAAATATATCAGTACATTCAAGTTTTCCAGTTTGCAGTCAATAAAAATACACAAAGTTTCACATCATCTATGCACACATACTGAACAGTATGAATTCCACCACAAGACAGACACATTTTGTCAAAGACCGAGCATAGGGTCATTATCACCTCCTGGAGGCTAGGATGTCTGCACATTTTTTTTTTAAACTGTATATGCCTCTAGGGTATTCTATGCTCATATGTGATAGATGTGTGGGATATTTGTTGTGTTTCATATCAAAATGTTTGGGGACACTATGTTTTAGATTTCCATGTATACTGTATGTTACTGTATGTCTGTGATCTAAGTAATTTTTCCTTTAGAGATCTTGTGTTCTGAATACTACAGTATATGCTGAAGGCGGCAGGTGAATTCTAAATGGTAAATAACGATGAACTGACTGTGATAATCAGTGTCCTTTTATACGTATTTTCTTTTTTGCCCTTTTGTTGTTTTTTTTCCCCCCATGAATTAATATGACTTTATCAAATAAGGCTAAGGAGCTCTTATTAAAGGCTTATTCCATCACGTCCTCCGTATATCTTTTCTCAAAAAAATTAAAAAAAATTGCGTATTTGATTGTGATATAAAATCAATCTTCTAATTTGCTGAAATTACTCCCACCCATACCTGGTGGGGGAAGGAAGGGGGGTGGGTGTAACATGTTTGAAGCACCATTGTAACAATGTATATTGATGTTTGTTATTTTATTGTCTTATATCCTCCAACTCTATTGTAGTGTGCTACGGAATATGTTGGCACGTTATAAATAAATAATAATAATCTAGTCAATTCACAGAGACAGACTCCCTTCAATCACAATCATACAAAGTGCCAAAACACATAAGGAACTTTTTTTCCTTATTAGTTATAGAACTAACACAAAATGTGCTTTATTTTTTGTACCATGTTTGAAGACAGGCCCTTTGATACCCATAAAGTCCACTCTCCAACACACACAAATCAGAAAGATTAATGAAGATTCTGTATAGCAGGCCTGCACAACATACGGCCCGCAGGCCGCAAGCGGCCCGCCTGGACTCCCTGTGTGCGGCCCGCGATGCCCTCCTCCCCCCCCCCCAGCCCACTCTGCAGACACAGGAGGGAAGCAGCACCAGCATTTTGACATGCTCCCCACCCCCTCTTTAGCCCACTCTGCCGAACGCTAGCATTGTGATGCCCACCGCCCCCCCTACCCCCTCTGCCTATTAGGGAAGGATCGGCAGCAGTTTGATGCGATCCCCTGCAGGCAGAGAGGAGAGAGAGGAGAACAGGAGGAGAGCAGAGGCCGATCTGACTGCAGAGAGTGGGGGCGGGGTTAGTGACAGCGGAGCCTGTTAGTGAGAGCAGGAAGTGAGGTGCCTGCTGCCAGGGACCAAGGTGGCTCGCCCTCCCTCCAGCCATGATCCACAGTGAAAGGTAGGACACCCCTCCCCCTATGCAGCTGCTCCTCAGAGCTAGTGGCAGTGTGGCAGTGTGGCAGTGTGGCAGTGTGGCAGTGTGGCAGTGTGGCAGTATGGCAGTGTCAGTGTGGCTGTGTCAGTGTGGCTGTGTCAGAGTGACAGTGTGTCAGAGTGGCAGTGTGTCAGTGTGTCAGTGTGTCAGTGTGTCAGTGTCAGTGTGTCAGTGGCAGTGTGGCAGTGTGGCAGTGGCAGTGGCAGTGTGTCAGTGTGTCAGTGGCTGTGTGTCAGAGTGGCAGTG
The DNA here is from genome assembly GCF_040206685.1 of Ascaphus truei. NCBI lineage: Eukaryota > Metazoa > Chordata > Amphibia > Anura > Ascaphidae > Ascaphus > Ascaphus truei. Next base: position 26,575,584 of record NC_134495.1, read on the forward strand.
GCAGTGTGGCAGTGGCAGTGTGTCAGTGTCAGTGGCAGTGTGTCAGTGGCAGTGTGTCAGTGTGGCAGTGTGGCAGTGGCCATGTGTCAGTGGCAGTGGCAGTGTGTCAGTGGCAGTGTGTCAGAGTGTCAGTGTCAGTGTGTCAGTGTGTCAGTGTGTCAGTGGCTGTGTGTCAGAGTGTCAGTGGCAGTGTGTCAGTGGCATTGTGTCAGTGGCAGTGTTTCAGTGGCAGTGGCAGAGTGTCAGTGGGGTGATGTGAGGTGAGGTGCAGGGGGAGAGGGATGTGAGGTGCAGGGGGGGAGGTGAAGTGCAGGGGAGTGAGGTGAGGTGCAGGGGATGGTGAGGTGCAGGGGAGTGAGGTGAGGTGCAGGAGGGGAGGTGTAGTGGGGTGATATGAGGTGAGGTGCAGGGGGAGGTGTAGTGGGGTGATGTGAGGTGCAGGGGAGTGATGTGATGTGAGATGCAGGGGGAGAGTGATGGGGGGGAGGTGCAGAGGGGGTGAGGTGCAGGGGGGTGGGATGTGTGTGGTCTGCAGGGGGGAATTGTGTGTTATGTGGAGGGGGAGTATTGTGTATGGGTGAGGGGGAGAGATGGGGGTGTGATATAGAGGGTGAGTCTCGCAAAGGTTGATGATGAGGGGTGCAGGGGGAGATATATGAAGATGATGAGTGCTGGGGGAGATATGAGGATGATGAGGGGTGCTGGGAGAGATATGAGGATGATGGGGTGCTGGGGCAGATATATGAGGATGATGAGGGGTGCTGGGAGAGATTGATGAGGGGGGCTGGAGGATATATGAGGATGATGATGAGAGGTGCTGGGGGAGATATGATGATGATGATGATGATGATGATGATGATGATGATGATGATGATGATGATGATGATGATGATGATGATGATGATGATGATGATGATGATGATGATGATTTTACCCGTGCGGCCCAAATCTGTTTTTCTTGGAGCAGTTCGGCCCTTCTCGCTTTACAAGTTGTGCAGGCCTGCTTTATAGTATGTTCTGAACTTGACACCTGTATGGAACAGACCAGGAATTGGTGCTGATCTATAGATGTTTCATTAGTAAGTAACCATGATTTACAGATATAGAAATTTGTATTGCACTCTGGTTAATTATGGTGAAATATTCTGGAAATCTGTGTTATACTGCCATTGGATCCTATAAGAAATATGTGATATTCTGAATTAAACTCAATATGTGTACATTTTCTAATTAATTAACTTTCTGATTGAGTCAAGTCCAACCCCCATGTGATTAGATACAATTTGAAACCCTTTGAGACAAAAGTGCCTAAGACGTGTTGCAAATTAATCATGGCCCAAAAGTGAATACAACAGAGAAATTAAAAAGCAATAATTAGCTTTAAATATCTTTTGCATTCCTAACTCAATAGGCATTGAACTGGATTATGTTGTGCATGTAAGTACATAACGTTATTCATGCTCTGTTATTGTCTTGATTTTTTTTATAGCATTATTTAGAAAGCATTTCAAATTACAGATGTTTTGATCTGGTTTCATTGTTCTCTATCTAGTGTCATACAGTCTGTCGCGATACACAGTTATATTCTGCAGAAACATTGCCATAGATTCTGATGGAAAATCATTGATAAGTCGTTGTTATATTTGGATGCAGTATGTTGTGATATCAGAGGGGACATTTGCATCTATATATAGTGTTATTTTATTGCTTTCCAACTAATTTTCTCGGGGAAAAGCACCTGCAGTAGCTCTACTTGTACTGAAATAAAAATTCATAGGATCTTTAAAAGACTCTTTTCCAATTTAATGTATCAATTATTTATTAAGTATAATTAAATCTCCGCACTGAACTTTATAGCTTAGTTTGCCCATACAAAAGCCTGAATATGACAGAAATTGGATTTATACCCTCTAATGGCATGGCTTGTGTTTTTTTCCAGTTTCTGAACTACTCAGATAGTTATTTAGAGGGTCATTTGTGTACAGGTGTGATTTTCACTTGCATTTTTCCAATTTATATATCTTGTGCTTGTGCTTCTATTATTAAATTCTTCATGTTGGCATATTCCAACGTTTTATAGTATTCTATTAGGCAGTGAGTGCTGGAACACACTATTGTATTTTGGTTATAATTTTGGAGGAATTAGGGTCCTCCTTGTTCCCTTTGCACCTGCATTCGATTTATTTCAATTGTCTATATCTTTTGTTACTAAATTTACTGTATGTTTGAAAGTTTATGGGTGGTTTCCTATTTCTCCTACAGATGTACCAGGTGTTATTACCCCATTAATGTTGATTAACACAAGACATAACACTAAAAATATTGCATGCATTAAAGAGAACACACTTGTTACCATTGTTTTCAATGGTGTCACTGAATTTCTTTCAGTAAAACTGGCATAATGGTAACACATTGATCGCAGTGCATTAATCTTACAACAACATCTGTTATATCTGTAAATTCAAGAATTAAGGTTTGACAAATTGCTTATAAAATGAAGCCATGATTTATTTGGGCGGGCTATGTCAGTCTGGCTATTCAAATTACAGTAAGCCTGTCCTTTCATTTTGCATATATTCAGCTTGGATAATACAGTATGATGGAAACTTGGAATAGATTTAACTGTGAATATCTTTATGGAGTCTTCATGCAAGAACAGTGGAACAGTGGTCAACAGAGCAGATAAATCATCACAGTATGTACGACTTAACTCCTCACAAACTATAGGTTACACCCGGATGTTTTTGCTTACTCATTATTACTATGTTTACATATATTCGGTTTAGAAAATAGACTGGACATATGAAGAGGGAGACGTAACTGCGTAAACAAAGTGTGAATAAAAGTTTGTTTTGATGCATTGCTCCATTTTTTGTTTGTGTTAAATGGTGGAGCGTTTTTCCCACGTATGACGTAAACTGTTAGCCAGAAAAGATTATGCCAAATCTGGCTGATTTAAAAAAAAAAAAAGATGCAAAAACAAGATTAAAAAGGGATGCATGGAGAAGCCAAGTTTGATAATGGGCTGTATATCTCAATATAATGTTGTGTCATGTAACTGTTCAATTGCAAACTGAGTCACATGGCACAAAACCTGAGATTGGACACTTTTAAAATGGATTGTACTGTATATAAAATGAAATGCTTGTTTTATGATTTAAAATGGATAGGAACAGAATATATTTGTATTGATGTTTAATTTCCTGCAATAATATAGATTTTTGTAGGAGCCCCAGTCAAGATGTATTTAATTCCAAAAGACATCTTCTGGTGCTGTAAGACACCTTAGAGCCCATTTGAGTGAAAGGGATGGAAACTGTATTCCAGAACCAGAAAGGGTCTTATGATGAAATAGCACTTCTTAATAAATTTGGGCCTCCATTTTCAAAGCAGATCTATTGCTTCAATCAAGCAGGTTTTCATGATAATCAGTTTGCCTACCTACTGTACTAACAGTACAACGCAGTGCTTTAGTAGTGGATACAACTGACATTGTTGTAATGCAGTCTTGGATGCTAACTACTGTGATTCCTCTATCAATTCAATACAAATACCAATGCACATTCACTAATAAAGCTGTTCTGTGTCAACAAATTATTCAAATTACGTTAAAACTTTTACCGCAAATAACTAACAAGTGCATTGAGAACTGGGCTAATGTGTAGGTAAAGCACAACAGAATATCATAGAGACTGATGTACTTGGTTCCCTTGTCTGATGTGGAATAGGTCAGTTGACATCCAGTCCCAAAGCTGTATATTCTTTTACATGTTGCTTAATTTTCCTGTCCCTCATTAGAAAAAATATTCTTACATCTCTATAGCCTGGATTTGTTTAATCTGTATACATTACCTCTATATACAGTACAACAATGTGTGTAATGTCAGCAATGTACAAAAAACAAAAGTATTGTAAATCTATTCTGTACTAAATGTTACAATATTAATAACTGGGATTTTTTTATTCAATAAACTGCAGGTTATAGAAATCATGGAGTCATTAAACCAAACTCAATTTACTGAATTCATCATACTTGGTTTCTCCAACCTTGCAGATCTACAGGACTTGATATTTGGTATTTTTCTAGTGGTTTATCTTTTGACGTTTTCTGGTAATCTGACCATCATTTATATCACTAAATGCGATCCATCCCTTCATAAACCAATGTATTTTTTCCTGAGCAACCTATCTTTCCTGGAAATGTGTTACACGTCAGTAACTCTCCCCAAAATGTTACAAAACCTCTGGACTAAAAATGAAACAATCTCATATAAAGGTTGTGTTACTCTACTATATTTTTTTGTCACGTTTGTGGGCACGGAGTGTGTTCTCCTTTCTGTGATGTCTTACGACCGCTTTGTGGCCATCTGCAAACCTTTGAGGTATTCACTGATCATGAGCAAGAAGGTCTGTGTTATCCTTACATCATTTTCGTGGTTATGTGGATTGATGAATTCGGTAGTCCATTCCATTTTCACCTTTCATCTATCATTTTGCCACACGAACAGGATCAACTACTTCTTTTGTGACATACCACCACTTCTTTTACTCTCTTGTTCAGACACCTCCGTAAATGAAACTGTGCTACTTGCTGCCGGAGCCTTCATAGGTTGCACACCTTTTTTATGCATCATTGTGTCTTATGCATATATCATCTTAACTATATTGAGAATTCGTACCACTAAAGGAAGAAGGAAAGCCTTTTCTACCTGTACCTCCCATATTACTGTCGTGGTATTGTACTTCGGAAGTGTCCTTTTTACTTATTTAAGACCCATTTCAAGTTACTCCATGGACAAAGACAGGCTAATTGCATTGTTGTACAGTTTTTTGACTCCTCTTTTGAATCCTTTCATTTATACTCTGAAAAACAAAGAAGTGACTAATGCCTTGGCAAAAGCTTGCTTTAAGAGATAGTCTAACAATGCACACTCATTTTAGTGAATTGTAACAATAGTGTCACTGGTAAAATACTATAGAAACAATTGACTCTCACAATTAATGTTTTCTAGAGTATACATTATTGTCTTTGATTTCTAATACCAACACTTGTATCAAGCCTGCCTTGATTGTGCTGACAAAGGATGTTGTTTTCAACACAACATCATACAAAGAGACATACACAGTTCCCTTTGAAGATAGGACCATTTTAAGCCTGAATAATAAAGATGCTATATTGTCTATATACATACAATATATATTCAGCAAGTAACTAGTTAAAATAAGTAATTAAGTTACAAATTATATTGCAAAATTATTAGCTGCCTCTGCAAAGATAAGAAGATAAATCAGTCTGAAGACAGACAGGTGTAGAAATGCTTTGTGTGATTTAAGAAACTTGGTATGATTAATGTCTGCTGAGTTGAATAGTATATGGCCTTCAGTTTGGTATCAAAGGTTTGTTAAATACAGGGAAGACTACATTAAGCCACAAAGACTCCAATTACAAATGAATGGTTTTGGGGGAGGTGTCGATAAGCAGTAGAAAAACTTTAGCCTTTTGTGTGGGGGGGGGGGAGAGGGCTGTACTGTATGCTGGATTATTAGTTCAAATAAATATTTTGAACAGTCATCATAATGTTTTGAACCCCACACCCCCAAATAAAAATCACAGTATGCCACCCACCTCATAAAGTACAGTACAGGCATACCCCGCTTTAAGGACACTCACTTTAAGTACACTCGCGAGTAAGTACATGTCGCCCAATAGGCAAACGGCAGTTCACGCATGCACCAGTCAGCACGACCCGAACAGCAATACCGGCTCCCTACCTGTACCGAAGCTGTGCGCAAGCGGGGAGACTATAGAGCATGTTACAAATGTGTTATTTACATCAGTTATGCGCGTATATGACGATTGAAGTACAGTACATGCATTGATAAGTGGAAAAAAGGTACTGCTTCACTTTAAGTACATTTTCGCTTTACATACATGCTCCGGTCCCATTGCATATGTTAATGCGGTGAATGCCTGTATGCAGAATTAAAAAGTGTAGAATTAAAAAGCTAGTCATTGATTCTTAGAATAGCAAAAATTGTTATGCAAGTGCATGTCGAGAAACAAAACAAAGAAAATAGTTTTTTTTTTCCTTTAGACTTGAAATTCACATTGAATGAGAAGCCATTCTCGCCAAAGCCCCAAGACAGGCTTTTCACACATACGCATGCGCGTTTGAACCCGGGCTTGGGAAGATTACACTAAGCCACAAAGCCTGCAATTACAAATGAATGGTTTTGGGGGGGGGGGGAGAGGGCTGTATGCTGGATTATTAGTTGAATTAAATATTTTGAACAGGTCATCATAATATTTTGAACCACACACTCCCAAATAAAAATCACAGTATGCCACCCACCTCATAAAGTACAGTATACATGACTAGTGTAGAATGAAAAAGCTAGTCATTGATTCAAAAATTGTTATGTAAGCCCATGTCGAGAAACCAAACAAAGAAAAGTTTTTTTGTTTTTTTCAGCCTTGAAATTCACAAGAGGGCTGTACAGTGGCGGCCGCCTTTAGCCTCCCGCGGCTTTCTCCGCTGGTTTTTTTAAAACGCGGCAGTGCACGGCTTTTTTTATTTTTCGTTTTCCCGCGCCGCGGGCGCTTTCAATGATAAGCGCCATTAGCGCTTGTCTGAAAAATGCGGCCGCCACGCGGGAAACTCCGCTAGAAACGGAGATATCGCCAGGATAAATGCGGGCAAGTAGGAGATTAAAGGCTGGCGCAGCAGTATGCTGGATTATTAGTTCAAATAAATATTTTGAACAGGTCATCATAAAGTTTTCAACCCCACACCCCCAAATAAAATAAATAAATAAAAATCACCCACCTCTTAAAGTATAGTATACATGACTAGTGTAGAATTAAAAAGCTAGTGATTTTTTATTAAGAATAACAAAAATTGTTATGCAAGCCCATGTCGAGAAACAAAACAATAAAAGGTTTTTTTTGTTTTGTTTTTTTTCAGACTTGAAATTCACATTGAATGAGAAGTCATACACGCATGTGCCTAAATGTGATGACACACATATGCGTTTCAACAAGGTCCCAATGAGACATATGTACAGTACACGCATGCCCATAAAATAAAAACATTATGAAAAGAAGAGCAAGACTAGCAAAAGTATTGATTAATAAATAATAAATAATACATATAGAAATATGATGACGCATATGCGTTTCAACAAGGTTTCATTTAGACATACTGTACAGGCATGAACGGAAAAATATTTTACATTCAGAAGAAGATGCGACAATATATTTTTGTATTACTTCTTTTCCCTTTATTATCCTGTATATGTGTCATCATATTTTTAATCTGTGTATGGCTACAGAGACTCAGAAATGACTTCTTTCCCATGTACACTATACAGTATGAACACGTAACGTTAATCTTCAAATTACTATGGAACTATTCCTGCTGATTACAACATGTACTTATTGAGTATTTGCCTTCTCCTGCCTGCACAGCAGTCTAGCAGTGCGATTTCCTATGCCTCCTTCCCCAAGCAGCCAATCAGAGACAAACGGTAGGAAAAGCAATGTTAGCTGGAAATCTGAATGAACCAAGGGACATGCGCAAGTTGGCACCTCCCCCCCTGGTTCCCTCAATGTCACCCATGGTGACAGGCTCAACTAAGTCTGGCAGAACAACTGGCAGCCTGGAATAACTGCCATTGATCCCTGGAATGACTACCATTGATCACCGGACTTGGGTGCTCAGCCTTTTCCTGCTGCCATGCCCATTTGCTTTTCACACCTCTGGCATCCTCTAACTGCTTTGTACTCCTATGTCCAGTAGACTTACTGGCACCAACTTGGTAGCCCGGGCAGTCTATCTGAACATCGGTTCCGAAAGTCCACTTGCAGTACACAACATTACATTGTATGTCACATGTACTATATTAATAAAATGTGTTTAATACATCTCTAAGCCCTGGGTTTGGGAGATAGAATAAAAATGTGTACTTTTATTTCTAGCAGCTTTTTATTCCCCATGCACTGCCTAAGGGACATATCCTGGACTAACCTAACACTGGTTCTGGACTACCTGGGCATTGACTAGGGTACCCCCGTTTATCTAGGGATCCCCACAGTTACAGGAACACTTTACATCCCTGTGCCCCATTTACCTTTCTGGGCTACGCTGAAGCAGGAAACCCCAGCGGTGAGTCGCGCAAGCATTTTCAAGGGAGAATTTGCTGGGACTATGTGCCTACATGTATCTGAGAATCAGGCATGATTCCAGGGTACATTTTTAGGGGAACTGACAACTCCGGACCCCAGCTACCTAGGCACATTCTGACAACATTTTCTCCACAACCTCCACCCCTGAAACTCATACCGTAATATGCTATTATTATTTTTAATATATACATAACATGGGGTAGTATTTATCAGCTTATGTGGGGTCTGCGACATTTTGTGTGAGATGATTATATGAATTTCTTTTATCCCATGTGGATTGGTTTACTTATAACCTTTAGGCACTAGTTTTCCTGCACACCCCATTAGGAGGTTATATGCTCAGTATTTGTGCATTTTATTTCATGTGCGGATAGATTGCCTCATTGGTTTCACTTTACCTTCCAATTTTTGTCATATGTGTGGTTAATTAGTGTTAAGGCTGCTCTTGTTTTGTGCATGCCCTTGCTCTTGATGTATTAGTGAGGCATATTCCAGTTTCCATCAGTCTCACTATATTACCATCTACAGTAACCCTCCAGTGGCTCTTTGGGGACCGGCCAGTCATGACTCTCTGCGTGAGCTTTGGATTCCCGCTGTGAGTGGTAGGATTTCCCCCCTTTTCTACAGCAACTAGTGCTGGTACTGGATTCAGGGTTCACACGCACATTTTTACTGGGATATTAGTTTTTGACAGTGATCCCCTTTTGTTTTAAATATGTATGTTATATTTTCTCTTTGCTTTTTCTTGTTATCTAGTCCATGATCAATAAACTTTTTGTTTAATTATTTCTCATGTGATCAAAGTGCTTGTTTTGGGATTTCTCTGTCTTTCTTTTGTGTTTAAATATTTCCTTTCCCATAGCACCGCCACTTACCTGCATTTTGGTATATTTGTGGTTTTGTTGATCATATTTATATTATATTGGGTTTTGATGCAGTTATGTTTGTGTTTTTATATATATATATATATATATATATATATATATATATATATATATATATATATATATATATATATATATATAAGAAAAGGGGGAAGAGAGAGCGCACACCCATAGCGTAAAATTGTAACATTTAATGAGGGAAAGGGAGAGGGGGGGATAAAAATTGCACTTACAAAGGTACAATATAAAAATGCATTCTGTGATATATAATCACCACCATCCGGTTTAGAACTGCAGCCTCATAGTCTGTGCAGTCCCAGGATGATGTCCCAGTCCAAGTCCAGGGTAGTTATTCTCCTTTGCATCAATGGGGGAGTCCTGTAGAGTAGCTTTGAGCTGGGAAGCCTCTGCAACAATCGCGCGGGTCAATGGGTCCCAACGCGCGGTGATGACGTCAGTGTCATGCGTCTGACGTGATGACGCTCCCTGACGCGTTTCGTCACACAACGGGCGACTTTCTCTGAGAAAGTCGCCCGTTGTGTGACGAAACGCGTCAGGGAGCGTCATCACGTCAGACGCATGACACTGACGTCATCACCGCGCGTTGGGACCCATTGACCCGCGCGATTGTTGCAGAGGCTTCCCAGCTCAAAGCTACTCTACAGGACTCCCCCATTAATGCAAAGGAGAATAACTACCCTGGACTTGGACTGGGACGTCATCCTGGGACTGCACAGACTATGAGGCTGCAGTTCTAAACCGGATGGTGGTGATTATATATCACAGAATGCATTTTTATATTGTACCTTTGTAAGTGCAATTTTTATCCCCCCCTCTCCCTTTCCCTCATTAAATGTTACAATTTTACGCTATGGGTGTGCGCTCTCTCTTCCCCCTTTTCTTCTAGATTCCCTGTGGATGTGGTTGTCCACTTTGAGAGCAGCCGGAGACCCTCTATACCAGAATTTATTGGACTTATTGGACTATTCTGAGGACTGGTTTTTATACCCCCCCTCCTTTTTTTCCCATTTGTGGAGATATTCATTTGTTGTATGATCGTTTATATCTTGCTTTTATTGCTTAGCTATAGGTTTTATTTTATTGCATTTGATTTATTGATTATATTTATTTTATTATTTTTAATTTATCTTATTCATATTTCATTAGATTATATACCTATTATACAGTGTTTTACTCCTAGTTAGTCACACTGTATACCAGCAATCATTAGCAGAGGCGCAGCTCAGCCCCCTTCTTTATATATATATATATATATTGTGACAAACGGCTTACTCCGGGCTCCGCCGTCTGTCCGGGACTGTTAGAACACGGTCTTTTAGGGTAGGTTAAATGATGAGACGTCACGTACTGTTCCTTTAAACAGGCTATGCCTGGTTTATTCAGTCCCAGGCACTGAGACTGCCACAGTTTAAACAGAAAACAAAGCCAAACAAAAAGCTGCTCGTCTGAGCGATAACTTAAACTTAGATGTCCCTGACTCAGAGTTGGAAGTGGCTTGTCCACTTCCACCAACAAAATAAGTACCTTTGCAGTCTTTAGACAAACTAACAGAATGAATGAAGCGATTTGGGAAAGAGGCTTTCTCACCCCTCTGCAGTTCAGCAGCCTTCCAGGCTCTTGGGCGGGGCCCAGAGGAAACAGGAAACAGGTCTTATATACCTGAACTCTAATCAGCATGACAGGTGACAGAAAACAGGCAGCAGACAAACTGTGGAATGGAGTGCCTGTACCACGAGGCTGCCCTGTTCAGCTTAGACAGGACAGAAACTGTTCAGTATCCTGGGAGCCCTGTATATGGAGTTTATTACCAACCCCTGGTTTCTGTCACATATCCTCCCCCCCAGCTCAGACCTCGAGGGGTGAGCGACCATGGATATTAGGGAGTGCATCCTTGACAACCCGTCGGCATTGCCATGTTTGTGCCCCGACCTGTGTTCCACAGAAAATTTAAAGGGCTGTAGGCTTAGGAACCACCTGGTCACCCTAGCGTTCTTCTCCCTATTTTGACACATCCAGGTAAGGGGTGCATGATCTGTGACCAATCGGAACTTTCTCCCCAACAGATAATACTTGAGTGTCTCTACAGCCCACTTTATTGCGAGACACTCTTTCTCGACTATGGAGTAATTTTTCTCCTGGGGATTTAGTTTCCTACTTAAATAAAGGATGGGGTGCTCCTCCCCTTGAGACTCCTGGGAGAGTACCGCCCCCAGCCCTACCTCAGATGCGTCGGTTTGGACTACGAACTCTTTGGAGAAGTCAGGTGTGACCAACACTGGTTGGGCACAGAGAGCTTCTTTCAGGCTTCTAAAGGCCTGTTCGGCTTCGGGGGACCACTTTACCATTAGCGGTCCTCTTGCTTTTGTGAGGTCGGTTAGTGGGGTTGCCTTAGTTGCAAAATTGGGAATAAACCTCCTATAGTAGCCAATTAACCCCAAAAAGGTCCTTACTTGTTTTTTTGTGACTGGCCTTGGCCAATTTTGTATCGCCTCTACTTTGAGTGTTTGTGGTTTGAGTAACCCTCTACCAATAGAATACCCCAGATACTTGGCCTCCTCCAGACCAATAGTGCATTTAGCGGGGTTAGCAGTTAGTCCAGCAGACCGAACTGCGTCGAGCACAGCTTGGACCTTTGGAAGGTGGGACTGCCAATCTTCACTATGGATTACCACATCATCCAGGTAGGCGGCAGCGTACCGAACATGTGGTTTTAAAATTTTATCCATCATTCTTTGGAATGTGGCGGGAGCTCCATGTAAGCCAAAAGGCAGCACCTTATATTGAAAGAGGCCGTCTGGGGTTGAGAAGGCTGTTTTTTCTTTTGCCCTTTCTGTGAGGGGAACCTGCCAGTACCCTTTTGTTAGGTCTAGGGTTGTGAGATATCGGGCTTTGCCCAGTCTCTCTACAAGTTCATCCACCCTGGGCATAGGATAAGTATCAAATTTTGACACCGCGTTTAGTTTCCGGTAGTCATTACAAAACCTTGTTGTACCGTCTGGCTTTGGGACTAAAACTATAGGGCTGTTCCACCCACTTTGGGATTCCTCAATTACGCCTAGTTTTAGCATTTTTTTAACCTCTAAACTTATAGCCTCTCTCTTGGCCTCTGGGATTCGGTACGGTTTAAGGTTAACTCGGACCCCCGGTTCAGAGACTATGTCATGTTTAATTACGTTAGTTTTACCTGGCTGTGTAGAGAAGATTTCTTTGTTCCTTCTCACTAAACTCTGGACCTCTCGTTTCTGATGCACGGACAGTGTTTCAGCTATGCTAACCTCTGGGTCAGTTTCTTGATTCTCTGACGGACCTGGGGGTACTAGGGTTAACAAGACCTCTCTATCTTTCCAGGGCTTGAGTAGGTTTATATGGTAAATTTGCTCAGGTTTCCTCCTACCTGGCTGCCTTACCCTATAATTTACTTCTCCCACTCTTTCCAAGACCTCATATGGCCCATGCCATTTAGCAAGGAATTTACTCTCCACGGTGGGAACCAGAACTAGTACCGTATCACCTGGAAAAAAAATTCTGACCCTAGCACCCTTATTATACGTATTCCTTTGTGCTTCTTGAGCTTTCTCCATGTGTTCCCTCACTATGGGTAGGACTGCAGCAATGCGGTCCTGCATTTGGGCAACATGCTCTATTACACTTCTGTAAGGGGTAACCTCGTGTTCCCAAGTTTCTTTGGCTATATCCAGTAAGCCCCTTGGATGTCGGCCATACAATAGTTCAAACGGGGAGAAGCCTGTGGATGACTGGGGAACTTCCCTAATGGCAAATAACAGGTATGGTAACAAACAGTCCCAGTTTTTCCCATCCTTATCGACCGCCCGGCGTAACATGCTCTTTAAGGTTTTATTGAACCTTTCCACTAAACCATCTGTTTGTGGATGATAGACTGAGGTTCTGAGATGCTTGATTTTTAGGAGTTTACATAGCTCTTTTGTTACTTGGGACATAAATGGTGTTCCCTGGTCAGATAAGATCTCTTTAGGAATTCCGACCCGGGAAAACAGAAGTACTAACTCTTTTGCTATGTTTTTAGCAGAGGTGCTACGTAGGGGAACTGCCTCCGGATATCGGGTAGCATAATCTAATATTACCAATATATGCTGATGTCCCCTAGCAGACTTTATTAGGGGTCCTACTAGATCCATAGCAATCCGGTCAAATGGTACCTCTATTATGGGAAGGGGTACCAATGGGCTGCGGTATGCTTTGAACGGGGCGGTGATCTGACATTCTGGGCATGAGGAACAATAGTTTGTAATTTCTGCCAGAACCCCAGGCCAATAAAAGCTTCGGAGAACCTTTTCTTTTGTCTTTTCCACCCCTAGGTGTCCCCCCAATGGATGACTATGTGCGAGGTGTAATACTACGTTACGGAATGTCCGTGGTACCAACAATTGTTTAGTTGTAACTGATTTTCTTTTATCAACCCGATATACTAGGTCGTTCTCTACCTCGAAGTAGGGGTAAGCAAGTGACCTATCTGGTTGGCCATGAGTACTATTCTGGTCCCGTATATTTCCCCTTGCTACCGCTAATGTGGGGTCCTCCCACTGGGCCTTCTTAAAACTCCCAGGACTGACCTCTAGGTCAGCGAGGGTCTTATCCTGTACTGGGGTGGTAAGTGCCTGATCAACATCTTGATTTGGGGTATTCCCTACCAAAGTAGTGATGGGGAAGGGAATTTCACAGCACTCCTCCTTTTCCCCTTTCTTATTTGGGCCATCGTCAACCTCCATTTCTGAAAAAGGGAAAGGATTTGTTTCTTCTAACACTTCGTTATGGTCTGCTATTGAACTCTGGGCGCTATTCTGAGCTGGGGACCACATTTTTAGAAAATGGGGAAAGTCGGTCCCTATTAACACATCATGTGCCAGTTTGGGTACAACACCCACCTTGAAATCTAAAGAACCAAATTCTGTTTCAAAAAAAACATCAACAGTGGAATATTCATGATTATCCCCATGTATACAACAAATTGCCACTCTTTGTGAACTGTTTACCTGTTTCTTCTTAATGGGCAATAGGTATTCGGACACTAGTGTGACCATACTCCCAGAGTCAAGAAGTGCCCGAACCCTCTTACCATTAACCTTTACAAATGCCCACAGATGGTTATTCAAGGGGTCCTCTGGGCTAGGGCCCATACATTGGGACAACAGCGAATAAGGTTCCACGCTGTTGCATTGCATGGGCTCCTCATTTAGTGGGCAGATTTTTGCTGTGTGGCCCCTCTCATGACAATTTACACATTTAGGTACATAGTCTGTGTCCCACTTAGAGCCTTTTCCCGGCTCCCCATGTTGACTATTGCCCTTAGTGTGCGAACCACTGTTGCTGGTGCTGCGTGAAGGTGGTCGCCGCTCTTCAGCTCCCCTTAACCCCGGTACCCTTTTACCGTCTCTGGAAGAGTCCTGGAACCTCGGGTAGTGGGGTTGCTCCACGACTGTGGGTTGCGGGTGCTCTCCTGCTGCATTGTACCTTTCTACGAGGGCCACAAGCTCATCCGCATTGTGGGGGTCACTCCGACTGACCCAATGGCGTAAGGCAGAGGGAAGTTTCCTCAAGAACTGGTCCATGACCAACCGTTCCACGATGTGGCTTGCTGAGTTGATCTCGGGTTGTAGCCACTTCCGGGCGAGGTGGATGAGGTCATACATCTGGCTTCGGGTGGCTTTATCCATCGTGAAGGACCATGCGTGAAACCTTTGGGCGCGAACAGCCGTGGTTACGCCGAGGCGGGCGAGGATCTCGAACTTCAATTTTGCATAGACGTTAGCTTCGGCTGGCTCTAGATCAAAGTAAGCCTTCTGGGGTTCGCCGCTTAGGAAGGGTGCGATTAGACCAGCCCACTCAGCTTCTGGCCATCCCTCTCTCTGTGCCGTGCGTTCAAACGTGAGAAGATAGGCTTCCACATCATCCGAGGGTCCCATCTTCTGAAGGTAGTGGCTTGCCCTGGTCATTTTCGGAACTGGGGCTGCCGCTGCCAGTGGAAGGTTACTGATAGTCTCCCTCAGGATCTCGAGTTCCTGCTTTAAGCCCTGAGCGAACCGCTGTTGCTCCTCTTTCAGCAAGCGGTTTGTCTCTTGCTGGTTTGCATTCGCCTGTTGCAGGGCTTCATTCGCGTCTCTCTGGACAGCGACATTGCGTACCAGCGCACTCACCACGTCTTCCATCTTGTTTGGAGAGAGAGAAAAAAAAAACTTTTTTTTTTTTTTTTCTTTAAAGTTCTTTAACCCCCAGACCTTTTAGTGTTCTGCCCGCATTCTCCACCATATGTGACAAACGGCTTACTCCGGGCTCCGCCGTCTGTCCGGGACTGTTAGAACACGGTCTTTTAGGGTAGGTTAAATGATGAGACGTCACGTACTGTTCCTTTAAACAGGCTATGCCTGGTTTATTCAGTCCCAGGCACTGAGACTGCCACAGTTTAAACAGAAAACAAAGCCAAACAAAAAGCTGCTCGTCTGAGCGATAACTTAAACTTAGATGTCCCTGACTCAGAGTTGGAAGTGGCTTGTCCACTTCCACCAACAAAATAAGTACCTTTGCAGTCTTTAGACAAACTAACAGAATGAATGAAGCGATTTGGGAAAGAGGCTTTCTCACCCCTCTGCAGTTCAGCAGCCTTCCAGGCTCTTGGGCGGGGCCCAGAGGAAACAGGAAACAGGTCTTATATACCTGAACTCTAATCAGCATGACAGGTGACAGAAAACAGGCAGCAGACAAACTGTGGAATGGAGTGCCTGTACCACGAGGCTGCCCTGTTCAGCTTAGACAGGACAGAAACTGTTCAGTATCCTGGGAGCCCTGTATATGGAGTTTATTACCAACCCCTGGTTTCTGTCACAATATATATATATATATATATAATTTTTTTTATTTTTTTATGTACAAAAAACACAAAAAGAAAGCACCTGATCCAAGTGCAATAAGTCCAAAAAAATACACATTTAATATCCCTTAAAATTCCAACAAAATGCAAACTCACAAACAACAAAGTTAAAATAGCATGTTATGAGGTATACTCATGCACCAAACGAGGACTCAGCTACTCAGCTCACTCGATCACTTCACGGCATGGAATCGCAAAGCTCCTCTGGGTCTCCGTCCAGCAGGAACTCAGGGAGCGACACAATTTCTCTTGATGTCCTCCGGCAAAACAACTGGCGTGTATTAGGTTCCGGGCAGAGCTGTGTACTGCGTGCAAGCTGATATTGCAGCCGATAGCATCTATGAGTCCAGGATGCCAAGGTGAGCAACCACACTAGCAACACGACATACACCCTACACGTTTCTTCCCATTACGTCATTTTTTGTACTTTAGTTTTTGTACATTTTACCGTTCTGTTTCCATGTCTGTTTTCTATATTCTGTATCCCTCCATTTAATTATTAAAACTTTCAATTACATTTTATTTTAAAAAAAAGTGAATATTGATGAAGTTTAAATAAAGACAGCCTAAATTACCAACCATTATTACCAGTGCTCGACAAATTCACTCGCCTGTGGCGAGTGGATTTTGTGAGCTGGCGAGACGGTGGTAGGACTGCCTGAAGACAGGAGCAAAAATAGAATCTGGCCACAGAGACGTTAGTTGGTGAAAGGTGAAAAGCAGGCAGCGGTAAAAGGAGAGCATTCATATCCATGTAAAAAAACATGGGTAGCAGTGCGCCCCTGTAGTCCGACCCGGAAGTCTTCAGTAATGTTACTGAAGACTTCCGAGTTGGACCACAGCGGCGCGCTCCTACCTTGCTTTTCTCCTGCTGCTCACATCGATGTGAATGCTCTACTCCTGCTGCTGCCACTGCCTTTCACCATTCGCCATCTAACATCTCTGCTTCCCTACTGACACGGTGATCATCTTCTTCCGCCGCCAGCTTCTTCTTCTTCCGCTCCCCTCTTCAGTCAGTCCTGCCGCCCCGCTGTCGTCAACAAAAGCCAGGTAAGTGAGTGGGTGAGAGAGGGAGATGGGTGAGAAAGGTACGGGGGTGAAAGAATCAAACACTTTTACAGTCCGATAAAAAGAAACTGGGGAGGGGGGGTGGGTGCCTTTTTTTCGGACAAGTGGCATTTTTTATAATTTGAATGGCCCTGATTATTACCAATACTTCAATACATTAATATTATTATCATCATTTATTTATAACATGCCAACATATTCCATAGCGCCGTACAATAGGGTTGGAGGTCAAAAACAATAAAATAACAAACATAAACATACATTGTTACAGTACAGTATGTACAGAGTGCCCTGCCACAAGGAACTTACAATCTGTAAAGATGGGTAACTGGAAACATAAAGTACAGGGTAACAAGACGGGTGTTTCAGATAGCTGCTTGATATTTGAAGGAGTTGGCATTGAGGAGAAGTAACTGGGGTTGTGCAGAGCGAGAGCTGTGAGAGCAGGGTAACGTGTGAAGATGGAAATGCATTAATACTCATCTGAAATACATTACACAAGATCAATAACAGAGCGGTTGGGACTGACTCCGCTGTTGTCTACTCCAAGAGAGTCTGAGGTAGAGGGGTGAGCTGCACAGCAAATAGACTCCTTCAGCACAGAGAGGAAGGGGGAGGTGCTGACGAGCTTTGAAGTTGCATGTCCTTTCATCACGCTTGCTTAGTGGGAAGAGCAGTGAAGGTGAGGGCAATACATTATACAGCAGCAAACATGATCCCAAGGCAGTGATTGGAAATCATAACCCATGTACTTTATGAACCACAGGTGACTGTGTGGGCCAATATGTAGACAACTATAGATCAAACCAGAAAAATCCAAACCATTCTTACCAAGAGGAATGTTTGTCTTAGTAATTATTTTAAGACATTACAGGGAATGTTGGAGAATACTTTCTATTTGGCCTCTTCTAATTATACAGGTATATTTATCCACATACCATGGTTTATTGTTCTATGACATATCCATGATTGAATCATGACTCAAAATCCTCTTAAGTTTTATGCTTGACCGTAAATAAAAACACATTAAACTAATTTAAATTCAATAAAGGGGAAGCAAAAAATGGCCCTCTGAAAGTTTGCTGTAGGATTTAATGTGGTTAAAAGAAGGAAACAGATTGGTAAGAGTTGAATAACCTCATATTTCCAGTACAGTTGCAATCCTTAGGTGGGCAACTCACAGTTAGTTAATAAGATGAAATATGAAATGTTATGATTCTTGATAAATTGAGTTTAATTACTTAAAGCTCATTTTCTATTTTGTGGATAAAATGATTCTTGAGAATATTTGTGTGTTGTTCCAAGGCTCTTGCTTCCATTATGTTGAGCCTGTATAACAGGGGAAATGCATGAAACCACAAATAAATCCTTATTCCCATCCCAGGTTAAAAAATAATTTTTCTTTTCTCGTAAGTACTTTGATAGCAAAATGTTTTTCCCAATGCTTCTTTTACCTCTTTGTTCCTCAGGCAGTAGATAATGGGGTTCAGAATAGGGGTTATCACAGTATAAAAAACGGACACTATTCTATTAAGACTGAAGGTAAAACCCGCACTTGGCCTTACATACATAAAGATAACTGTGCCATAATAAATAAGGACTACAATCAAATGGGAACCACATGTTGAAAATGCTTTTCTTCTCCCTTTAATAGTAGGAATTTTTAATATGGTAGCAATAATATATAGATAGGATATCAAAATGACTAGGAATGATGTTAAAATAACCAAAGAAGCGCATATAAAATTCAGGATGTCATTCAGGTAAGTATCTCTACAGGAGAGCTTCAAAAGAGGAGGTGCGTCACAAAAGAAATGATTAATTAAATTACTTTTACATAATGGAAGCTGAGAGATTAACAGGATAGGAGGAAAGGTGGTGATAAAACCTCCAAGCCATGCGCACATTGTCAACCTTAGACAAATATAACTGTTCATCAGTGCTGGGTAGCGTAGTGGATAGCAGATGGCCAAGTAACGGTCAAAAGCCATGACAGCCAACAAGAAGCACTCAGTGGAACTAAGAAAAAAGAAGAAAAATAACTGAGTGAAACAACTGGCAAATGAGATCAATCTTCCCTGTGAAGTAATGGTGGCAAGTATCTTCGGGACAGTCACAGATACATTGCACACTTCCAAAAAAGACAAAGTGCGAAGGTAATAGTACATAGGAGTATGAAGACATTCTTCTCTCCAAATAATAATCATGATCATTATGTTACTGAGAAGAGTTATTAAGTAGGTAATCAAAAGTAACAGGAAGAAGATGTGCTTCAAGGGTGGAGTTCCAGGAAAACCCAAAAGGATGAATTCCATCACCAGGCTTACGTTTCCCAATAACATTGATATGGTTATAATCTGCATCATAAAAAGAGATTGAATTAAGGGAATTGCTGAGATTGCCCACACAATACAATATACTGTAATGTAGATAAGGGTTTTTACTTTTGCAGTTAGATATGGGTGAAACCCTCACAAAATGGATCTAGATATTGGCAGCTGGTCAAAAGATTTCCAAAGATGGGAAACTTCCCCAAAAGTCATCAACTGCAAATATCTCGCTTAGGCCTAGAATCGATAAACTGTCAATCAGAGAAAACAATGTGGCGTTACATTAACTAGGAACATAAAAAAAATTCTACAGTGAGAGAGCTGGGACACATGAACCGTGGGTGATAAAAAGTGAAGCAAAAAAAAAGTTTTTAATGACTATTTATGTGTTATTATATGAATTAGTTAATTATTGTATTTAACTTTTTGTATCGTTAAGAGATTTGTCTTTTTTTGGGGGGGGGGGGGGGAGAAGATATTGGAGAGATATAGAGGAGGAGTTAGTGGAAGTTACATAGTACTGTACTAGAATTTACCAAGATCTAAAACTCAGACAGTCAACCTTTCCCTGTGTTGCAAACAATGCTATGTACTGTACTGTATGAGTGTGTAAACATCTGTGTATTCAATTCTTACAGCAAACCGAGCTTCATAGTTGATAGCTTGGATAGTCCTCTTAATTATTCTACATTTTATAGGCTCCTTAATATATAGATGTAGCAGACATTATTACACCCGCTGGCGAGTACCCAGCAGGTATAATAACGCATTTGCACTGCCCCTTTTTCACACATGTCTAATTCAAACACAATGGCCTCTCCTCCTGCTGACTTGTGTGTGTCCAGCTACAATGCACAAGAGGGAGCAATAACTTCTGCTAAATCTGTATGTGTTGAAGTTAAATTATTGATAAAATGGTTATTGGTATTGTAATTTGGAGCAATGAGGACTAGCCAATTCTAACTTAGAGGAAAGGCACTGTTGGGGGCGCTACAAGACAATTACACAACCCAATTTATTAAGGATCTATCCAGGTGAGGGGAAATAACTGGATTTGGAAATATCAAACAATGTAGAAGTAATAACAGATATTGACGTACGGGGAAATTTGGGAAACAGTGATCATAACATGGTCTCATTTCAAATAAATTACCAAAAGCAATATTATATGGGTCACATAAAGACTTTAATACTGAGAACTAATCAACAAGGAATATATTTGGATGACATTTTTCCAGTAACAACTGTGGAAGATAAATGGACAGTCTTTAAAACATTATTAGAAAAGCACACTTATCAGTGTATACCTTTGGGTAATAAATATAAAAGAAATAAGTCAAAACGAATGTGGCTAAATAAACAAATGTGGGACAAAATTGAAAGGAGGAGGCAGGCTTTTAGATATTTCAAGTCAGAAGGGACAGAGGCATCATGTGTAAATTATAAGGAATGTAACAAAAGTTTGAAAAGGGCAATCAAATTAGTAAAAAAAAATGAAAAAAAGATCTCAATAGAAAGTAAAACCAACCCCAAAAAGTTCTTTAAATACCTTAATAACAAAAGATTAGAAAATAAAATATAGGACCATTTCAGTGTGAGAATGAGCTGGCGATTATTAGGGAAAAGCCGAGGTATTAAAACAATTATTTACCTCTGTATTTATCAGGGTGAATCAATAGCAAACGCCACAGGACGAAGCTACAACCTCTATATTAATGAACAATTGGTTAAATGAGGGAAAGGTTAATAGGCAGCTCGATAAAATTAAAGTAAATAAAGCCCCTTTCCCGATGGCCTGCACTCAAGAGTTCTTAAGGAGCTACAGTAAGTTCATTAGTAACCAAACCATTACATTTAATATTCAAGGACTCCATTTCCACAGGCTCAATTCCACAAAACTGGCATACAGCAGATGTGGTACCTATATTTAAAAAGGAAGCTAGATCACAACTGTGGAATTACAGACCTACAGTATAAGCCTGACATTAATAGTAGGGAAGCTACTAGAAGGTTTAGTATGGATAATATTCTGAAATATCTAATGGATAACAACATTTTTAGTAACTGTCTACATGGATTTATGAAGGATCGGTGTTCACAACTTACCTTATTAGTTTCTTTGAGGTGGTAGATAGGGATTCAGACCAGGGTAATGCAGTTGATGTGTCCACTTAAATTTTGTAAAGGATTTTGATGCGGTTCCACACAAGAGGTTAGTCTACAAAATAAAGGAAATTGGATTGAAAAAAGGTTTGATTGAAAATAGGTTGAAGGATAAACAACAGAGAGTGTCATACATGTAAACTTTTCAAGATGGGCTAAAGTTGTAAGTGGAGTATCTCAAATATCGGTACTGGGACCCCTGCTTGAACAATTGTTTATTAATGACCTTGAGGTTAGCATTAAGAGCAAAGTCTCCATCTTTGCAGAAGACACTACATTGTGTAAAATAAGAGCATGATGGAATTTGTCTTCTGAAGGACTAGGATAGACTGGAAACCTGGGCAGTTAAATGGCAGATAAGGTTTAACACAGATAAATGTAAGGTTATGCATTTGAGAAACAAGAATAAACAGGCATCTTTCATACTAAATGGGTCAAAATTACTTTAGGTCAATCCTTGATGAGAACAATTTAGGAGGGCTGGTAGACAGCAGGCTTGACAATAGTGCCCAATGTCAGGCAGTAATTGCAAAAGGAAACAAGATCTTACAGAATCTTGCCATAAATGGGGAATGGATGTAAGGGAAGGAAACATTTATGCACTGTATAAAGCACTAGCAAGACTAAACCTTGAATATGGTATAACGTTGTGGGCACCTACAGTATACATAAAAATACATTATGGAACTAAAAAAAGTGCAGAGAAGATCCACCAAATTAATAAAGGGAATGGAAAATCTGACATGAGGAGAGGCTAGCTAAATTAGATTTGCTTACATTAGAGAAAAGAGGCATCTAAGAGGGGATATGATAACTATATTCTGGAGCATTACAAGGAGCTTTGAAAATAACTATTCATCCCAAAGGCAGGACAAAGGGCACATGGTAACCCCTTAAAGTTGTAGGAAAGGACATTTCACTTGTGTAGAGAGCTAGTTGCTGCATATCATCACGCAGAAATACATGGGGTAAACACAATTTGATCTGAGAAAACGCTGGATTTTTCAATTTATTGGACTTCATAAATTTGTGATTGAAATCATCTGGAGTGGACAATTGACATTTTATCTTGAATAAATAATTTTACTTCCACCATTCATTTAATTAATCATCACTTGGAGTCAATATTTTAGTGATCTTATAAGTACTGTATATGTTTGTGAATGTGCACATTCTATCCCTGTGATATTTGTATTATATTAATCTAATGTCATTAACTGTGAGTATATTTGGAGGGAGAGCTCCTATTCCCCCTTTTTGTATCTAGCAGTTTGGATAGATCGTCCATGGAAGCAACTGTGTCTCCACTATTAACTCCATCCTTGGTACCATCTCAATGCTTAACTTCATCTTCCTGACCACACACTTTACGCAGTTAGTAGTTTCATTGTGAAACTTTAATCACATTCACCTAAGTATTTGCTTTAGCGCTGATTCGCTTTCTGTGGTTTTTAGTTTATATAGTAATTCATTGTACCACCGCAACCATTCCAATATACCAATAAATAATGATTTTTTTTGGAAAAATTAGTGTCTAAACTACGTAGTTTTAGCACTTTTTTGGTTGTTGTGTATAATGTATAATAATTTAATAACTTCAGCAGGTAATGCATATGTTTGGTGCTAGCCAAACTCTAGCAGTAGAAAAAAAAATACAATGTAGGTATAAAGAAGATAAACTGGTTAATATTACAGTAATATTAATATTATAATCTATTTTTCTTATAGTACAGTATGTAGCATTGATAGTATGTGGACTGCACATAGAATGTTGCCTCATAAAGCTTACTGTTGTATTTTGGTGCCTGAGGTTCAGGGAGATTAAGTACTGTAACCTTCCAGAGGAAAACAATACAGACCGGCGCCTAGAGTCCAAATGAATGGAAATATGATGTCCAGAGATTGGTGGCAGTGTCCAATGTATGATGATCCAGCCGAATATACAGCAGAT
Organism: Ascaphus truei; assembly: GCF_040206685.1. NCBI lineage: Eukaryota > Metazoa > Chordata > Amphibia > Anura > Ascaphidae > Ascaphus > Ascaphus truei. The sequence goes on from NC_134495.1 coordinate 26,599,090, forward strand.
TCCTCAGCAGCAACAATAGTGTATGATGCAGGGGAGACAAGAAGGAAAAATCATAGCGTGACACTGTTTAAATGGACATAACACATAGACATAGACAGACACACACATACAACAATGAACAGATAGGCTGACTAATATACAGAGAATTTATTAAACAATAAAAAGCAGAAAACTGATGAGGAGCAGGTCTAGGATCCGATGTTTAAAACCGGAGTCCTACTTACAAGATGTCCACAGGATATAGGCAGGTGGATAAGGTAGTAATTGTCCGGCTGCAGCTGTTGGTGGACGCATGCCACTTGTGGAGGACTGCAGGCACCTCTCCTGATCGACGCCGGTCAAGGCGTCACTGCAGGCAGCTTCTCACACCGCTTGCTCTCCGCGCCCGTAATGACGTCACGGTAGGTGGGATCGCGTTCCGGAACTAACTCCTATAGTTGTATCTCCAACACACCGTTATTCAAGGGGTCTCCTGCAAGGGTCTGCTTGATTCTCAAAATCATTACAGCAGTACACTGGCATAGGAGCAGACCCTTGCAGGAGACCCCTTGAATAACGGTGTGTTGGAGATACAACTATAGGAGCTAGTTCCGGAACGCGGTCCCGCCTACCGTGACGTCATTACGGGCGCGGAGAGCAAGCGGTGTGAGAAGCTGCCTGCAGTGACGCCTTGACCGGCGTCGATCGGGAGAGGTGCCTGCAGTCCTCCACAAGTGGCACGCGTCCACCAACAGCTGCAGCCGGACAATTACTACCTTATCCACCTGCCTATATCCTGTGGACATCTTGTAAGTAGGACTCCGGTTTTAAACACCGGATCCTAGACCTGCTCCTCATCAGTTTTCTGCTTTTTATTGTTTAATAAATTCTCTGTATATTAGTCAGCCTATCTGTTCATTGTTGTATGTGTGTGTCTGTCTATGTCTATGTGTTATGTCCATTTAAACAGTGTCACGCTATGATTTTTCCTTCTTGTCTCCCCTGCATCATACACTATTGTTGCTGCTGAGGAATCTGCTGTATATTCGGCTGGATCATCATACATTGGACACTGCCACCAATCTCTGGACTTATCATATTTCCATTCATTTGGACTCTAGGCGCCGGTCTGTATTGTTTTCCTTGTGTCTTTCACTAACTGTGTCTGGGTTAGTTTTCCTGGCAGCCTTGCCCCTCTATATTGTTGTTCACTTTGTTGTTTATTATTAGTATTGCACATATATACATTTTTAGCGCTGTATACACCACCTTTTTTCTTTAGTAACCTTCCAGAGGTCACAAAGCTGATACTGGGATTTGAACTGAACTCCACTACTTCAAAGACAGTGTCATTATTTTCCTAGTCAGTGTCTTTACTCAGAGCTACTGTACTTAAAGATACAGTCTAATATTCCAGTTATATAACCTCCAAGAAAAATACAATCACGATCATGTATATTTGCAATCAATGTATGCACATACTGTACCTTATTTGGGCAATTGTAAGGAAGGCAGAGCTTTCATATTTTAGTTTGCTGTACTATAGTTCTGTTCTTATGCATCTTCTCGGTCCTGCGGTCTCCAACTCTTTCTTATTACTCTTCTTATTTTCATGCAAGTGTTTCTTGTTCCTTTGTCATATTTTAGCTCATTATCTCTTATTCACCGTTGCATCAACCTTTTCTTCAATAGATTTTTTCTTTTCTGTTTCATCTATATCTGTTTCATTTTTTTTGTCATATGCCATCTCTCGTATTCTGTTTCATTTTGCTTGCTCAAAGAAATCTCTCCACCCACCTATCACACTCAAATCTGAATTGTAATGTTACCGCTGTTATTTTTATGGGGGCATTTAACTCTGTTATTGTGTACACCTATATACTCCTACCCTCAGAGATTTCTGCATTAAGATTACGTAAAAGTCTTGATTTGAATACATGATTAACTCCCCTCTGACTGAACTCCAGAGGTCCTATAATAATTAAAAAAGATGGGCTCATTTTTTGTCCTTAGGGTCAGTCTTGCAAGTTGTCTGTTAATTTCCCAAGGACTTCATATTTTTTAAATACAATAATGTTATGAAAGGAGCAATCCAAACAATATCCTACAGTACATGTGTTTTTTAGTTATTAAATCAGTTCTCTATTATTAGATAATACTTACTGCACTTTTATAAAATTCATCTCTTAAAGCCATTTTTAATGCGTTTTCATATACTGAGCATTCTTTGATTTCTATTGCAGGTTTTAGCACACCTCCCCAGCAGTGCAAGATCTTTGCAACACTTTCCTGTGTGAAAATGTGTTGCAAATGTTCCCAGCAGTTTTATCTGTAAACTGTTACAATAGGCAATTTTTCCTTAGTAATATCAGGATACATTGTAGCTGCTGAGTTACACTGACTGAAGGATTGATTGAAACTGAAAGGCGGCCATTATGTGAACCCAGGGAAGCAGGATCTTTACTGATTGCAAAGGCTGCATATATTAAATACAACAATATATTTTTTTTTTAAGTGCCGCTTGGACTGCCTCTTTAAGATGTTTTAAAAAAAATATTTTAACTATAATGAGTCCAGATATTACTTGAGGTGTTGCACTAAAAAAATGTTGTGTTAATCTTGGCTAAAAAAAAATTCACTTCAAACATACTTGGATGCATGTGTATTTAGGCTATGAATCTGTGCCATAACAGCAAAGTTTCATTGACATTAAAGTAATGTACATTACAAGTGTATCACAGAAGAAGACAAAGAATGGGGAGAGAAAATTATTTGTATGGTTCCTTAACCCAGGGGAGTGCAAACGTTTGCTGCTGCCCCCCCTCCCCCTGTCTTGCCTACCCCGGTGCTCGCGCCCCGCACCCCTACCTTGGAGCTGCGAGGTCTTGTGACGTCACGTCACGTGACCCATGACGTCATTTGATGCATGTGACGTCACGACACATGACCCCATAGCATAATTTGACGCCGTGTTGCCATGATGATACGTCACACCGCCGTCTGAATCACGGTAAGTTGAGAGTTGCAGAGGCCACACGCGATCCCCGGCATTTAATTTAAATGCCTCTGAAACCGCTGTGCCTCCCCTTGTAAAATCTCCTGTCCCCCATTATGCGCACCCTTGCATTAACCCAGTGAGGAGTTAAAACACAGATTTTGTCATTAGAATCATGCCTGTCAAATGAAAACAAACTTTTGCAACGGTGAGGAAACAAGTGATGCAAAAACGGAAAAGTTAACCTTTGAACAAATAGTGTCATTAATGCAAAACTGGTACAATGAGAAGCAAAAAAACTGCAACACATGCATCAAATAATAAAATACCAGTTATGTATTGATGTAGCCAGAGTGACTTTTGCTGGCGCCGCTGCTTAAAAAGCAAAAAGCCACGGCTTCCTCCGGCATCGCTTTGGGTGGTATATAACTTAAAATAGGACCATCGTTTGTCACAAGCCTGTATGCAAACTAAGTTCTAGGCCCGACAAAGATCCAATTTGATGAAGACCAAGGCATACTTTACTGTCACTGAGGTGGTTTCTGTATATATATATGTTTTGTCTGTATGCCTTGTTATTAATATCTTTTCTTTCTGCCTTGAGATGACGTCTTCATAGCCAATGTATTTTAGATGGCGGTGATGCTTTTCTGCCACGTCCCTGACGATGCCGTATGGTAAAACCCTGCATTGGGTGATGTAACGGAAGAATCGCCCATACAGACTCAGAGACGTAGTTACAGAGAGAACGGATAGCTGATATCTGTAGCACTTGAGACCCTCTACGCAAATTGATTCACCTTACATTGGGACAAATTTGTCTCTCCTGCACAGTCACAGCCTGCTGATGGTTCATTTTGGAACATGTGCTTTGGGTTCCTGGAGTCAGTTTGTATGCCATGATCAGTGCGACCACATATGATCTCAGACATTAACCTGGATACTGGGGAGATTACCTTGTATTGCTGCCATCAATTTGAACCTATATTTGCAGTTTCGGTTCACCTCTAGTTGTGCCTCACAGCTGATTTGGTTAATCATCCACTGTATACTGTCACAGTGCATTGGGAACTCTGAATCTTTATGATACACTTGTAACATTTTTTGTTAACATTCTAGCTGAGTAATATCATTACTTTTTCACCAATATTGAATGTTTACTGTTCATTGTGGGTGTATTTTTAATGCAGTCAGTACCTCGTATAGCTATTCATATCTCCTAAGGGGAAACTACATTTATCCCTAAGGATCTATTGTTCTCTGAGACAACAGATTTATTTCTGATCTACTATTGGCTCATTATTGGGTGATTCATCCATGATGTGTATGGTTTATAATTTTAATGTCTATGTGTCAACACCAGTAATTATTGTTCTAATAAATATATTTTGATATTTTTTGCATGAACCGTCAGTGCCCCCCTTTTTAGAGATTCTGGGACCCCGTCTTTTGAGGTTCCTCAACTCTTAAAGTCCTTTACTTGTTCCAGCAATTACAGAATTAATGGAAGTGGGTACTGCACCGACACACTTTATTCGAGCAAATACCCGGTATGTACCTGGCAGATACCTGGAATGCGCCGCTCCTCACCTCTGACAAGCCCCGTTGCATTTGCCTTCCCAGCCTGGGTTCATGCCTGGCTGACGGGTGGCTGATCTGTTAAATGATAATGATTAGGATTTAATAAGCTGCAATGCTTCGCGTGTCTACCAGATGGCATAAATTCATGAATTGTAATGCAGTATATATATATATACTGTGCAGTATTGCAGCCAGCGGGAATAAAATGCTTCAATCCCTGCCTGGAAAATAACCCAATGCACTCGGGCAGAAAACAGTCACAAACCTCAATACACCTGGGTATACCCGAATTCGTGGGACTAGCCGAGCTCAAATAAAATGTGTCGCCAGTGTATCTGTTCCTGATGGTGATCTTGTTCAGAGTACAGTGGTCTATACGTGTTCTTAAGGTTCCCTTTTTCTTAGGAACAAAAAATAGGGGTGCCCCAGCTGGAAACTTAAAGTAATAAACCTCTTTTCCATGTTTTCCTTTATGTATTTGCATATAAAAGGAAACTTATCAAAATGTGGCGCTCTAAATTATCAGATAATACACAGTGATACTGGTGCAAAAAATATATATGCAAAAAATACAGTGATACTTATACAAATGTTTAGGAAGATGCAGCTGTAACCCGGTAGAGATTGCTCGGTCAATCCTCGTGATGTGAAGTATGATGAAGTGTCCGGGAAGCGCAATAAACGTGAGAAGATATAAGGCACATAAAGGTATCTTTCAGGATGTTGTTTTCACTCAGTGGACAGGAGATGCAGAACTCAATGTTCACCCAAATATGTGGACTCCCGAGGACATGGTATCAGTTAAAAACAAGCATTTAGATCTCTCTGGATCTCGCTAGCCGAATGGATGATGTCTCCTATCCCCTCTCTCGTGGCGTGCGTTCCAGCGGTGCGTTCCACTCAACCGGAAGTGATGTCATCCGCTACGTCCACTTCCTGGGGTTTCGGCCGGCTCAGGAGAAAAACGTCACTCTACGCGTTTCACCACATAGGTTTCATCAGGAGTGACGTTTCAGTGCATATGGGAGGTGTTTTATACCCTAATTTTGGGTCTCATTAGTCAATAATACACCTGATACTATTTGGGCTGATAGTATACATCTGCGGTTATAATGAGCTTTACAAATTGCTGTTTCTATGTTGCACACATATGAAATTTATAAGTTAGCCCATATATATTGCGTTAATCATAGATACAGATACTTTATACAATCATCATAAAATACATTAGGTTAGTTAAAAACTTATACTATTTAATCTACTGTGCAAATTTTAACAATAAAATTATATATATATATATAAAAAATATATAAACTGTAAATATAAAATACACTGCATAGAAATACTTTAAAATGTTAAAAACAGGTATTACAAAGAAAGATTATCTCTAAACTGGAGGTATATATATAGAAAGTACATAATAATGAACATCTGGGCAAGAGGCATATTTCTAAAAAATGAAGAGATAAAATATTAGTACATTATAAAATCACAGGAAAGGTTTAAGGTCAAATTCTAAATTCAAACCGGATGGAGATATAGTTTTTAGTTCGAACATCCAAAAGGATTCCCTTTTAATCAATGCAGTGTTTCTGTTTCCTCCTCTCCAATGGGGCATAACTTGTTCGATTGCTTTAAATTTTAACCCCTTGGGGTCCGCATTATGTACCATCAAGAAGTGGTTTGGAACACTGTGTGTGGTCATTTTTCGTTTAATATTTCCTATGTGTTCCAAGATGCGTGTTTTTAGGGGTCTTATTGTTTTCCCTATATACTGTAGACCACAATCACATTCAATCAGATAAATAACAAAATTGGACCTACAGTTTAGATGTTGTTTTATACTATATACCTTTTCTGTAGTGTTAGATTTAAAGGTATTAGTAGTCTTACAACTGTAATGGCAGGCAGTGCAGAATTTACAATCAAAGAACCCTTTCGGTGGTTCTAACCACGTGGGGTTTTTATTTATAGTAGGACCCCTCAAGGCACCGGGTGCTACAAATTTCTTTACATTTGGTGCTTTTTTGTACACCATCTGAACTTTATTAGGCAGTGCAGTTCCTATAATGGGATCGTTTTTTAGTATGGACCAGTGGGTATTCAATATATCATTTATTTTGTGTGCATCCCTATTATACTGGGTAATAAAGGGTACCCTTAGCTTGTCATCCTCCCAACTTTTTTCTCTGGGGATCAGCATAGACTCTCTAGATACTTGTCTTGTTTTATCCAACGCTTTTTGGATGACATTTGATTTGTAATTCCATTCTGCAAACTTCCTGGACAGTGTAGTGGATTGTTCTTCATACACGTTATTGTCAGTGCAATTTCGTTTGAGTCTACAGTATTGGCCATATGGGATATTATTAATCCATTTGTTGAGATGGCAACTGGACTGCAGGATGTAGTTATTTGCATCCACATCTTTGAAGAAATTTTTTGTTTTAATAACATTGTTTTCTATATAAATTGTTAAGTCCAGGAAGTTTACAGTGGTTTTACTTACAATGGAGGTGAATCTAAGATTTAGCTCGTTGTTGTTAAGATATAGAAGAAATGCATCTAAATCCTCCAATGTACCTTTCCAAACAAAGACAATATCATCAATGAACCTCCGCCATGTGACCAGATTTGCCCCCAGACCTATCCAAGACCATATATATTGATCTTCCCACATGGCCATCAATAGATTGGCATAGCTGGGGGCAAATTTGGTCCCCATGGCGGTTCCACATAATTGCAGGAAAAACTCGTCACAGAACCAAAAGAAATTTTTTGTTAAAACAAATTCTATACATCTAATAAGAAAATCTATTTGTATCTCTGGGATTTTCCCATCTTTCTCTAAAAACATTCTAACAGCTTGGCAACCATCCTCATGTTTTATAGATGTATATAAAACGGTTACATCGGTGGTCACCAATACATAGTTTTCCTGCCATTCTATGTTCCCAAGGGCCCTGATTATATCGCTAGTATCTTTTAAATAGGATCTTTGTTGTTTCACAATGTCCTGTAAATAGCTATCAATGAATTCTGACAAATTCGCAGTTAGCGACCCAATGCCAGAAATTATTGGTCTTCCGGGGGGGTGTGTAAGATTTTTATGTATTTTTGGTAGGAAGTAGAAGACTGGGAACACTGGATCTTCAACATATAGGAACCTAAATTCATGTTCCTCCAGAATCCCCAGTCCTCTCCCTTCCTCCAACAAGGACAAAAGTTCCTTTTTATATATTGTTGTGGGATTGGATTTCAATTTCTTATATGTTAGTGTATCGCCCAGTATTTTATTGGATTCTAACATATAATAATCATGATCCATGATGACAACACCACCCCCTTTGTCAGCTGGTTTAATCACAATTGTTTTATCAGCTGAAAGTTCTTCTAAAGCTATTCTTTCTTCCCTTGTTAGGTTATTATTCTGCCTGCCTTTGTTGTTGCACAAGTTTTCCAAATCTTTTGTTACTAATTGAAAAAATACCTCAAGATGGTTTCCCTTTGCAAATTTGGGAAAAAATTGTGATTGAGGTTTGAATTTAGAATGGGTGAAATTTGGGATACCTGGATTGGGGATTATTGGATTTTTATTTTCCCAATTCCTGGTTTCTACATCCCTGCTCATAAAAAATCTTTTTAATGTTAGTGATCGTAGAAATTTTTGTGTATCTACATAAAGACCAAATTTGTTAGGTCCAATAGAGGGAGCAAAAGTAAGTCCCTTACTAATCACTTTATTCTCACAATCTGTTAAAATTTTTTTGCTTAAGTTAAAAATGTTTCTTGAATTTATTGTATTTTTCTTGCCTTTCCGTAGTCTCCCCCCTCGTCTCCCTCTGACATGCGCCTTTTGTTTCTTTGGACGACACCTGATTTTGGTGTTGTCAGGGGGTGAAATGGGTTCCTGGTTTCCCATGAACTCATACACCCCCCTTGTGCCAAAAAAGAGGGAGAGGCTGACTCAACTGCTTGACCCAATTTCAATTTTTCCTTTCCAGAGGACTCAATAATGTCCCTGATTTCTAGATGTTTGGTTTTTTCTTTGGATTTCCCTCCAGTAGGTGGATGTTTAATCTTAATTTTCTTAACTATTACCTGTGGTAAAAAACCAGCATGATTTTTGGGGTAATATTCTATGAATCTCCCTCTATATGAGGTGTCCATAGTGGAAGTTGTAATAGGTTTTTTTTATCTCCAGGGGGGTCAGGACTAGATGGTGATTTTTTGCCATTTTTTGAACCTTTGTTCCAGGTCCTTTCAATTCCTTTGGCATAATCGTCCTGATCCCTTCTGAATTTTTGTAATTTAATTTCAATAACTTCCTTCTTATAATTGTCAATATTTTTTTGAATTTTTTGATCTCGCTCATTATAATCCTTGATATTTTCTAGAGATCCTAGTTCTAAACGCAAGTCTTCTATTTCCTTATCCAATTTTTTTAAATGTTTTTCTTGTTGTGACATAATAATTTTTATTAAGTTAAAAGAACACTCATCTTGTGCACTATTCCATTTTGTTAAAAAATCCTCATCACTTAGGTCCATTGACGGATTTTTTTGGACCCTCAGTCCTCTAGGAATAATTTTGTATTCCACATATTTTTTAAGAAACAATAAATCTATCCACTTTTTTGTGTCTTTGATCATTGTGCGTTCTAGTTTAATGCAGGTAGCGTTAATCTGCTCTTGGTCCTCTTTAAATGACAAATTGGCATCCTTAAAATATGTGTCTAAATTCAGATGTCTATTGGTTCTATTTTGAAAAATATTAGAACTAGCCATCTGATCTACTAATTAAGTGTAGAAAATATTTCTGAATATTCTAGGTGCAGCCTTGATAATAGAGATAGTGCATATAAAAGGAAACTTATCAAAATGTGGCGCTCTAAATTATCAGATAATACACAGTGATACTGGTGCAAAAAATATATATGCAAAAAATACAGTGATACTTATACAAATGTTTAGGAAGATGCAGCTGTAACCCGGTAGAGATTGCTCGGTCAATCCTCGTGATGTGAAGTATGATGAAGTGTCCGGGAAGCGCAATAAACGTGAGAAGATATAAGGCACATAAAGGTATCTTTCAGGATGTTGTTTTCACTCAGTGGACAGGAGATGCAGAACTCAATGTTCACCCAAATATGTGGACTCCCGAGGACATGGTATCAGTTAAAAACAAGCATTTAGATCTCTCTGGATCTCGCTAGCCGAATGGATGATGTCTCCTATCCCCTCTCTCGTGGCGTGCGTTCCAGCGGTGCGTTCCACTCAACCGGAAGTGATGTCATCCGCTACGTCCACTTCCTGGGGTTTCGGCCGGCTCAGGAGAAAAACGTCACTCTACGCGTTTCACCACATAGGTTTCATCAGGAGTGACGTTTCAGTGCATATGGGAGGTGTTTTATACCCTAATTTTGGGTCTCATTAGTCAATAATACACCTGATACTATTTGGGCTGATAGTATACATCTGCGGTTATAATGAGCTTTACAAATTGCTGTTTCTATGTTGCACACATATGAAATTTATAAGTTAGCCCATATATATTGCGTTAATCATAGATACAGATACTTTATACAATCATCATAAAATACATTAGGTTAGTTAAAAACTTATACTATTTAATCTACTGTGCAAATTTTAACAATAAAATTATATAAATATATATAAAAAATATATAAACTGTAAATATAAAATACACTGCATAGAAATACTTTAAAATGTTAAAAACAGGTATTACAAAGAAAGATTATCTCTAAACTGGAGGTATATATATAGAAAGTACATAATAATGAACATCTGGGCAAGAGGCATATTTCTAAAAAATGAAGAGATAAAATATTAGTACATTATAAAATCACAGGAAAGGTTTAAGGTCAAATTCTAAATTCAAACCGGATGGAGATATAGTTTTTAGTTCGAACATCCAAAAGGATTCCCTTTTAATCAATGCAGTGTTTCTGTTTCCTCCTCTCCAATGGGGCATAACTTGTTCGATTGCTTTAAATTTTAACCCCTTGGGGTCCGCATTATGTACCATCAAGAAGTGGTTTGGAACACTGTGTGTGGTCATTTTTCGTTTAATATTTCCTATGTGTTCCAAGATGCGTGTTTTTAGGGGTCTTATTGTTTTCCCTATATACTGTAGACCACAATCACATTCAATCAGATAAATAACAAAATTGGACCTACAGTTTAGATGTTGTTTTATACTATATACCTTTTCTGTAGTGTTAGATTTAAAGGTATTAGTAGTCTTACAACTGTAATGGCAGGCAGTGCAGAATTTACAATCAAAGAACCCTTTCGGTGGTTCTAACCACGTGGGGTTTTTATTTATAGTAGGACCCCTCAAGGCACTGGGTGCTACAAATTTCTTTACATTTGGTGCTTTTTTGTACACCATCTGAACTTTATTAGGCAGTGCAGTTCCTATAATGGGATCGTTTTTTAGTATGGACCAGTGGGTATTCAATATATCATTTATTTTGTGTGCATCCCTATTATACTGGGTAATAAAGGGTACCCTTAGCTTGTCATCCTCCCTACTTTTTTCTCTGGGGATCAGCATAGACTCTCTAGATATTTGTCTTGTTTTATCCAACGCTTTTTGGATGACATTTGATTTGTAATTCCGTTCTGCAAACTTCCTGGACAGTGTAGTGGATTGTTCTTCATACACATTATTGTCAGTGCAATTTCGTTTGAGTCTACAGTATTGGCCATATGGGATATTATTAATCCATTTGTTGAGATGGCAACTGGACTGCAGGATGTAGTTATTTGCATCCACATCTTTGAAGAAATTTTTGGTAGGAAGTAGAAGACTGGGAACACTGGATCTTCAACATATAGGAACCTAAATTCATGTTCCTCCAGAATCCCCAGTCCTCTCCCTTCCTCTAACAAGGACAAAAGTTCCTTTTTATATATTGTTGTGGTATTGGATTTCAATTTCTTATATGTTAGTGTATCGCCCAGTATTTTATTGGATTCTAACATATAATAATCATGATCCATGATGACAACACCACCCCCTTTGTCAGCTGGTTTAATCACAATTGTTTTATCAGCTGAAAGTTCTTCTAAAGCTATTCTTTCTTCCCTTGTTAGGTTATTATTCTGCCTGCCTTTGTTGTTGCACAAGTTTTCCAAATCTTTTGTTACTAATTGAAAAAATACCTCAAGATGGTTTCCCTTTGCAAATTTGGGAAAAAATTGTGATTGAGGTTTGAATTTAGAATGGGTGAAATTTGGGATACCTGGATTGGGGATTATTGGATTTTTATTTTCTGGTCACATGGCGGAGGTTCATTGATGATATTGTCTTTGTTTGGAAAGGTACATTGGAGGATTTAGATGCATTTCTTCTATATCTTAACAACAACGAGCTAAATCTTAGATTCACCTCCATTGTAAGTAAAACCACTGTAAACTTCCTGGACTTAACAATTTATATAGAAAACAATGTTATTAAAACAAAAAATTTCTTCAAAGATGTGGATGCAAATAACTACATCCTGCAGTCCAGTTGCCATCTCAACAAATGGATTAATAATATCCCATATGGCCAATACTGTAGACTCAAACGAAATTGCACTGACAATAACGTGTATGAAGAACAATCCACTACACTGTCCAGGAAGTTTGCAGAACGGAATTACAAATCAAATGTCATCCAAAAAGCGTTGGATAAAACAAGACAAGTATCTAGAGAGTCTATGCTGATCCCCAGAGAAAAAAGTAGGGAGGATGACAAGCTAAGGGTACCCTTTATTACCCAGTATAATAGGGATGCACACAAAATAAATGATATATTGAATACCCACTGGTCCATACTAAAAAACGATCCCATTATAGGAACTGCACTGCCTAATAAAGTTCAGATGGTGTACAAAAAAGCACCAAATGTAAAGAAATTTGTAGTACCCAGTGCCTTGAGGGGTCCTACTATAAATAAAAACCCCACGTGGTTAGAACCACCGAAAGGGTTCTTTGATTGTAAATTCTGCACTGCCTGCCATTACAGTTGTAAGACTACTAATACCTTTAAATCTAACACTACAGAAAAGGTATATAGTATAAAACAACATCTAAACTGTAGGTCCAATTTTGTTATTTATCTGATTGAATGTGATTGTGGTCAACAGTATATAGGGAAAACAATAAGACCCCTAAAAACACGCATCTTGGAACACATAGGAAATATTAAACGAAAAATGACCACACACAGTGTTCCAAACCACTTCTTGATGGTACATAATGCGGACCCCAAGGGGTTAAAATTTAAAGCAATCGAACAAGTTATGCCCCATTGGAGAGGAGGAAACAGAAACACTGCATTGATTAAAAGGGAATCCTTTTGGATGTTCGAACTAAAAACTATATCTCCATCCGGTTTGAATTTAGAATTTGACCTTAAACCTTTCCTGTGATTTTATAATGTACTAATATTTTATCTCTTCATTTTTTAGAAATATGCCTCTTGCCCAGATGTTCATTATTATGTACTTTCTATATATATACCTCCAGTTTAGAGATAATCTTTCTTTGTAATACCTGTTTTTAACATTTTAAAGTATTTCTATGCAGTGTATTTTATATTTACAGTTTATATATTTTTTATATATATATATATATATAATTTTATTGTTAAAATTTGCACAGTAGATTAAATAGTATAAGTTTTTAACTAACCTAATGTATTTTATGATGATTGTATAAAGTATCTGTATCTATGATTAACGCAATATATATGGGCTAACTTATAAATTTCATATGTGTGCAACATAGAAACAGCAATTTGTAAAGCTCATTATAACCGCAGATGTACTGTATACTATCAGCCCAAATAGTATCAGGTGTATTATTGACTAATGAGACCCAAAATTAGGGTATAAAACACCTCCCATATGCACTGAAACGTCACTCCTGATGAAACCTATGTGGTGAAACGCGTAGAGTGACGTTTTTCTCCTGAGCCGGCCGAAACCCCAGGAAGTGGACGTAGCGGATGACATCACTTCCGGTTGAGTGGAACGCACCGCTGGAACGCACGCCACGAGAGAGGGGATAGGAGACATCATCCATTCGGCTAGCGAGATCCAGAGAGATCTAAATGCTTGTTTTTAACTGATACCATGTCCTCGGGAGTCCACATATTTGGGTGAACATTGAGTTCTGCATCTCCTGTCCACTGAGTGAAAACAACATCCTGAAAGATACCTTTATGTGTCTTATATCTTCTCACGTTTATTGCGCTTCCCAGACACTTCATCATACTTTATGTATTTGCGCAATACTCTTGTCTCTTGACCAGACCAAAGGTAATCGCGTCATTGGGACAGTTATATTCCCGATGCAGAAGTAAAGTTTCAGTGTTCCATGGGTCAAATACACCTAAAAGTTAAAATATTTAGTGGGGAGTAAGTTTGCAATCACCTTATTTTCAATTGAACAAAAAATGTTCTGTACAGGATTAGGGGCATTGAATCAGGTCTGCACAGAAAACAATTCTAGACACAGAAGGTAGAAGATAAAATGAGGGTTCTCACAGTCCAGTCAATAACAGGATTATACATGGCAAACCAAGAATCATATGGAAAAATAGATTAAATCCAAAGAAAAGTGCTCATGGTAAACAAGAGAGGACAGGAGAAGTGGAATAATTTGCATCTTATGGGTTCAGATTTTAATGGAGATCAAGAAATCGACTTCACTGGTTCAGCTTGAATCTTCTTTAATAGTGAAATTTGGAGTTACTGTTCATAATGTTCATGGATTAAATTTCCTGATGCGCCTGAATCCATTAAGGCATCTACAGTAGTTGACAAAGAGACATACCAATATGATGTAACATCATGGATAACGTCAAAAGCCAAAAACTCTATCCGGGAAGTTTACCGGGTGTTATGATAATATCATGAGATGTGGGTATTTTAATCCATCTTGTGCTTCAGGGGTTAATGGTGCAACAATTTGGGTTTAAAAACACAATATATTGGGTTTATGACAGGTCCTGGTTCTGTGCTGATATTCAAGAGAGCTTAATTGGGGGGAGAGGGGAGGGAGGGCAGTCATGGATAGCCCACTAAAATTGACACATGTGGGGTTTAGAAGATCCTAAATGCTAACCAGTTACTATTCTGTCAGCTTCAAAGAAGCATGAACGTTTGTGAAGAATTGCTGGTGCAGTCCAGAGAGAGGTGACACAGAGTTGAAGGCCATTATTAAAAATGAGAATCTCCTGTGACGTCGTCGGCTGTACATGCTAAGAGTTAAATGTGTGTGTTCGTGGCAGAGTGGAATGTACTGACACCACACACTGCATGGGTAAGAGTTGGCAAGGAAAGATATCCATTTGTCACTCAAATGTAGGATTGTGATGGTCGTGAGTATCTAAATCTACTAATGTCACTCATATATGTCTAGGTTATAGGGAAGTGAAGTTACAGTATGAGTGCGGTTATACAGTATACTGGCACGGTTAAAACTTCATTTGTAGCAGTTTTTTTACTCTGTCATAAAACTGTCAATCTCGCAGTTGATTTTCGACAGGGGTGGGTTTATGTTTTTTCAATGGGGAAAACATATGATATAAGTCTGAGCAACGTTTATGACAATTAGATTTCAACAGAGGTGTGTTTGCAGTGATTTATCACTTTTGCGCCAGTGACCACTCTGGGGGAAGACCTATGCATATGGTAATGTATAGGGATTTCTGTTTTTGTTTTATCCTTTAATTTTAATAATAATAATAGCATGTTTTTGTATAGCGCTGCTAGTTATACGTAACGCTTTACAGAGACATTTTGCAGGCACAGGTCCCTGCCCCGTGGAGCTTACAATCTATGTTTTTGGCGCCTGAGGCACAGGGAGATAAAGTGACTTGCTCAAGGTCACAAGGAGCCGACACCGGGAATTGAACCAGGCTCCCCTGCTTCAAACTCTCAATGCCAGTCAGTGTCTTTTACTCACTGAGCCACTCCCTCTCCCTGATTTTAATAAACTGTCCTGCATTTCTTGTGATTATATGTTCGTTTAATCCTTTTTATGTATATCTAAGCACTGTATTTTTATATATATTAAACACATATTGTGGCCACGAACTGATAAAGACGTAGCAAGACACATTACTTCATCTTTTGCGTAACAATTAAACTACCTCATAGGTGAATATCATTGGAAAACTCCAGGTCCAGACTAACTAAGTGGTATTTCTCCCTCCATTCACCTTCTTTCGAGCTACATTTTTTTTCTCAAGAGAGGGGAGGGATGGGCTTCCATCGTGGCTAACCATAGCTACCTACAAAAAGGGGAGGTATATAACGGGCAAGCCTGTTACCAACATATAGAGTTGTTAAGTTTTGGCCAGGAAGTAATTAATCCCTGTCTGGAGGAAGTTAGGGCTACTAATGAGCCCATCTGATTGTACCAGTAGTTTAAAAGGCAGAAAAGGAAAGTGTTTGTCTCTCTGACCTTGTCTGCATACAGACCACGTGTACAGTACATGTCCTTGCAACAGAGGGACACTAGGACATCCCATCTTTACATTTGAGACCTTGATATAGAGGGGTTTGGTCACTGAAAACCCTGAACGTTTTGCTGCTGAACTCTGGCCTAAGTAACTCTTGGTTTTGGGCAAGGATGGCCAAGCCGATCAGACCACAGGTGTGTGCCCTTGAAACATCGGGACACCAGGTACCTGCACAGATATCTACAAATGCATATGGTCTTTAGTCCGCTATTGAAAACTGTTATTTTTGTTGCTGCTTTTTTTGCTATGAAAAGTCTCTAATTTAGTTGTTAAAGCTTTAGGGAGAAATAAAGCCTACATTTGTTTTCGAAACGCAGTTTTTGGTTTAAACCTCTGCACACATCTCCTAATGTGCGCAAACGATCCGTTGAATGGAATGCATATTTTCTGCATTCCATTCAATTGACCTACTGTATACTGTACCTGTACCACACATGTGCACAAATTCAATGGAATGCTTGTGCTTTTCATACACTATACACAGTGCGCATGTGCATTGATGTTCTGACAATAAAACACAGTGTTTAATTAATGCATCTATTTCTTCTCAATTATCTTATAGCTGAAACTGTGCAAGAGATAGCCAGGGCATGGTAGAAGAAGGCTGTATTATTTTTCTCAAGTCGGTTATTTCTGTTGCTGTATAAAGCAAAACATATTTTAATTATTTATTGAGCCTTACACCGATGTACAGTACAATAGATGTTTCTCTAATTAATTTAATAAATGTGTCATTATTTATAAAGGCTGACTGTGAATATTATCAGATGTTTCTAGCATTGAAAGAGTGTATGGGTTACATTCCACAGAACAGTACAAAATGTGCATTACTGTAGCAACAGCCTCAGAATACGGTGCATTGAATTTAGGTTAAAGACACATTAGCCTCACCTATCATAAAAATGATAATAATAGCATGTTCTTCTATAGCGCTGCTAGTTTTACATAGCACTTTAAATTTAACTGCGTCATTGAGGATAGCGGCTGGTGTATAGCTTTTAATCTCGCTATTTTCGGGGTCCATATTAGATGGCTTAGTTCCAACGGGGCACAAGCCGGGCTCTATAATGCCACTCATCTTTTCAAATCAGGGTTCGTCTGCCATTGACATAATTGGGCCGCTCTGTAATATGATACCAAGCAAGGTACTGCCAAGCCACCTTCTGTCGGTTGTTTCAGTAGTGTTTGTTTATTAATTCTTGCCGTTTCCCCCCCCCCCATATAAATTTGGATAAAGTGGCGTGCAACTCGTTTATTTCTGTCAAATTTATGGGCACTGGGAGTGTTTGAAACAAGTTCAATATGCGTGGGAGTAAATTCATCTTTATGCTGTATATTTTGCCAAGCCATGAAATGTTGAATTTTGACCAGCTACTTATATCCTCTCTCAGGGCCCGAATTAGTTTGGGGTAATTAGCTTTACAGATTTCTTTAAAGTTACGGGTGATAAAGACCCCTAGATATTTGATCGCCTTGCTTTGCCACCGGAAGTTAAAATTAAGTGATATGAGTTTTTCTTCTGCTTTCGGAATCGTGATATTCAAGGCCTCTGATTTTGATTTATTTATTTTGAACCCTGATATTTTGTTACATTTATCCAACAAGCTGAAGAGATTGGGGAGAGATGTGAGGGGCCTGGACAATACCAGAAGGACATCATCTGCATAGAGAGCTATTTTATGGGCTTGGGACTCTATTTCAATCTCTGAGATATCTGGGTTATCCCGGATTTGGGCCGCTAAAGGTTCCATACACATGGCAAAGAGCAAGGGTGAAAGGGGGCATCCCTGTCTTGTTCCACCCCTGATCTTGAAGAGATCCGAAGGGAAGCCTTGGTGAATGACTCTAGCTGATGGGCCTGCGTAAAGCGCCATTATGGCCATTACCAAGTTACGATCGAATCCAAATGCTCCAAGCGTATCTTTTAAGTATGCCCAGTCGATCCTATCGAAAGCCTTTTCGGCATCTAGACTTAACACCATAACTTTTACTTTGTTGGAATTGGCTTTTTCTAGCAGATCAATGATTTGTCGGATGTTATCGGCCGCTTGTTTATCTTTAACAAAGCCGACTTGATCTGGGTGTATCAGCCTAGGTAGGATCTGACTTAATCTATTGGCAATTAATTTGGCATAGATTTTGATATCTGTTTTAATGAGTGAGATGGGCCTATAACTCTTAAAGTCTAGTGGGTCTTTTCCTGGTTTATGGATTATTGATATTGACGCTTGGAGCATATGCTCGGGGAAGGGACTTCCTGCTAATACCGCGTTAAAAATTTGGAGCAGGTAGGGAGCTGTTAATTTATTAAATTTCTTGTAATATAGGCCTGAAAAGCCGTCTGGCCCCAGGGCCTTTGAGGCCTTTAAATTGTTGATTACTAGGGAGATCTCTTCTAAAGTAAACTCTCTGCCCAAGCTCATCCGTCAGCTTTGTCAGTTTAGAGCTTGCTAGAAAATTCTCACGAGCTCTGTCTGTGTGAGGATTATGCGCTATTTTATCTCCGTTATATAGATTCTCGTAATATAATTTGAATTCTTCTACTATGATTTTAGGATTTCCAGAGATAGTGCCCGATTTCCTTCTAATAGCTTGAATATTGTAATTTGGGGTTTTGTATCGTAATTTGAAAAACTTCCTCTTTGACCAGTTCAAGGAAATATCAGCCTGGGATGTTAATACCAGGTTTAATTTGATTTTTACATCCTTCAGTTTTGTAAGGATGACTGGGTTGTTAGTTTGTTTATGATTATCTGAGAGGTCTTTTAGTTTAGATTGTAATAACCGGATCTTAGCCTCCCTTTCTCTTTTCCTCTTTGATGCTATACCGATAAGAATCCCCCTTAGAGTAGCCTTATAGGCCTCCCAAAGGGATAGACGGGAGCTCACCGAGCCGGCGTTTATCTTAAAATATTGTTTTATTTCCTCTGCAATTAATTGAGAAATTTCCGGGATTTTCAAGAGGGATTCATTCAGTTTCCAGTTTGCTCCAGGTCTGTCTAGAGTTAATTGTGTGCACCGTAGCTCAATAGGTGCATGATCTGACCATGAAATATCATGGATTCCAGTATGGGTGATCTTTGGAACCAGTCTACTAGAGACAAAGTAGTAGTCGATCCTGCTATAAGTCGAGTGAGGGTGTGACAAAAAAGTATAATCTCTATCTTGGAGATGTTGCTCCCTCCAAATGTCTAAAAGGTTGTTCTTTTTTAGGCCGAGCCGCAGAGCATTTGGGATGGTTTTGGGATACCGCTGTGGTGGGCCCGAATTATCAAGCTTAGGGTTAAGGGTGGTGTTAAAATCACCAGCTACTATTATTGGCCCTTGTGCGACTTTATGTAACTTGTTGAAAACTAGTGTGAAGAACGTAGGATCATGGTTGTTTGGGGCATATATCGACGCTAATGTTAGTATTTGGCCGTTTATTGATCCTATTAAGATTAAGTATCTACCGTCCTTGTCTTTAATTATCTTATCAACCTAAAATGGACACTTATTATGGAAGGTAATCGCTACCCCTTGTTTTTTCTTGGGAGAGGATGAGATGTAAAATTGCCTGAAGTGTTTGTCCAGGTATTTTGGTGAACTGGCAGTGCTAAAATGTGTCTCCTGGACAAGTATAATATCTGCCTGTTTCCTCTGGTAGTCTGCACATGCCACCTTCCTCTTACCAGGGCTATTCAATCCCTTTACATTATGGGATAGAATGATCAGCCCCATTGTGAGGTGTCTAAATGAACTGTTACAAATGATATGTATAGAGTGTGGTGTGGTGGAGTACGTTTTACCTTCTCATCTTTTGTCCATGTCCTGGAGGAGTCTTTGGCATGGAAAAACTGCTTCCAACTTCCTTAACTGCGCCACACCCTACTTGTGTCTAAGCTGATTGTGTGTGACTGGGTTATATGACTAGTTCAATGATGGGAAACATCCATTTTATAGACTATCATGTCAGATGTAATAGAGAGGATTGACATTATCCAGGATATGCAATCTACCACCCATCCAGCGTGTTATGTACTCTAAATACGTCTTGCTGGCTTTTATGTGAATGGGAGTATGCCCCAGTATCTCGCCTGTATCAAATGTATGCTGTTTGGCATGTCACCTCTTTATACCTCTCAAGCAGGGCAAGCGCAGATCCCCCCTCCCCCCCCACAAGCCCAACACCAAACCCCCCTGGTATATCTCTCTTGGGGCTTAGCCTTATATAACCGTATAGCCCTGAATCTAAAGGCCGAACCCATCACCCTCAGATCCTCTCATTCACCAGGGAGATGATAGCGTAAATACCGGAGTCCTGCCTCCCCTCTCCCTCTCTTCGTATAGGGAAGCTGTGCTCCGTCGCAGGCACTTGTGTGCTGCTCCCGCTGTCTCTCCCAGTGCTGTCACCCGGTCGCATCACCAAGTTCAGTCATATGCAGGAGGGAGAAAGGAGGGGAAAGGGGGGAAAGGAGGAAGGGGGGTCTGCACGATGCCCGCTACAATGGACCCATTATACATTCCCTATCCAGGGTTTCCGCAGGCACAAGGGGATGCTGCTTTTTATTTTTTTCTCTTTTCGATTTTCCCTCAGGGGACACCAAGATGGCCGCCGTTCCTGGATGAAAGTTTAAATTACCCAACTTTATTACTCTCTCTCACGGACAAACGGACAGTCTATTGGCAATGCCCTTTTAAGACGTAATTGATCTTTGATGGACATTAATTAAGGGACTTTTCCTGCGATTTGCTTCTTTGGTGCGTCACTCTGTTCCAGCTTGGCTCGAGGGAGGATGTCTCCGCTTCGCTCAGGTCAGTGACTTTTCCTTTGAGGCCCAGTTTTTGCAGGAACTGGTCTTGATCCTCCAGGTTGCGCAGGGTGTGAGCTGCACCATTTTTTAGGACAAGGAGACTGAAGGGGAAAACCCAACGGTACCTTATGCCTTTGTCTCTTAGTAATCTGGTTACAGGCATAAGGGTCTTCCGTTTGAGCAGGGTAGTGGGAGCGAGGTCTTGGAAAATCAGAAGTTTGACCCCCTCAAATTCTACATTGCCAGAGGCTCTGGCAATTTGGCACGCTGCTTCCTTTATTTTGAAATAGTGGAGCCGTACAATGATGTCTCTTGGGGGATCATTTGGCTGAGGTTTTGACCTGAGGGCCCGGTGACAACTGTCGAGGTGCAGGTCTGACTCTGGCCTATCCGGGAACAGGCTTGTCAGCCATCTTGTGACAAACTCCTCAGAGTCTGTAAACTCCTCAGGGACTCCTCGCACCCTGATATTATTACGGCGGTCTCTGTTTTCCGCATCCTCCTGCTTGCTAGCGAGGTCGTTTATTTGTGATTTCAGGTTAGCCGTGGTTTTCTCGTTTTTGCGTACTGCTTTTATTGTGGAGTCCAGCCGTGTTTCCAGCTCGTCGGTTCTGGCGCCAATGCAATTTATGTCGCGCCATAAGTCTGAAAGTTCTTTATGCATGTATGCCTTTAGCTCATTGCAAAACTCCCTCATGACCTTTCTGGTCATCGCCTCTGTGTCCCGCGTCTCCGCTTGATCAGCCGGCCCTTGCTCTTCCTCTGATTCAGATTCCACATGCCGTGATGGAGTTCCCGCTCTGTTCGTGCGCGCTGATTCTGACTTATTGAAATAAGTAATGAGTACGGCTGCCGCCCGACCCGCTTTTGGTCTCGTTTGCATCCTGATATCTTTCTCTCTTTGATAATATATTTTTTTAGTCGTTTGCACCAGTTTTTATTATACTTAAACGCCTTTTCGTTGCCGAAGGGGAAGGAGCTCACAATCTAAGCAGCCATTCCCTTAGCCTTCGCGCATGCGCCCTCACAATTTTTTTAAAGTAATATTGCCGAAGCTTAAATAAAGACATCCGGAATTTACCAACCATTATTACCAATTCTGAAATACATTATTATTCTTATCATCATTTATTTATAATGTGCCAACATATTCCGTAGCTCTGTACAATAGGATTAGAGGACAAAAATAATAAAATAACAAACATAAACATACATTGTTACAGTAGGTACAGAGGGCCCTGCCCATGGAGCTTACAATCTGTAAGGAAGGGTAAGTGGAAATATACGGCATAGGGCGATAGGAAGGTGTTTAAGATAGCTGCTTGTTATGTGAAGGATTTTGCATTGGGGAGAAGTAACTGGGAATGTGCAGAGGGAGAGCTGTGAGAGAAGGGTAATGTGTGAAGATGTAAATGCATTAATATACATCTGAAATACATTACACAAGATCCATAACAAAGCAGTTGCGACTAGCGAAGGGCGAATCTGCCCAAATCCGTTTCCCGAGTTATCTCGCATTTTCCCCCCAAAATCCATTTTGTGGTGTAAAAAATCCGCAAACGGAGTTGATTTTTTTAAATCCACGAGTTGTATCCAATGACGGTTTTGGGTGAATTCACGTGGATTTAAAAAAATCAACTCCGTTTGAGAGAATAGATTTGTAGAATTCAATCCGCGGATTCAGTAATCAGTTGTCCGATGATTAAGAATCCGCTAACGGATTGCTGAATCCGGGATTGGATTTTACAAATGCGTCCACAGGTTGTGGAATCTGTGGAGTAAATTGGTAATAATAATTAAAAAATCCACAAAACACGAATAGACCATTTTGAGATTGATCTACTGAAATCCATGGACCAAAGGAACCATTTGATCCACAAATAAATCCTTATTCCCATCCCAGATTAGATACTGTAATCATTTTTATTTTCTGGGAAGTACTTTGATAGCAAAATGTTTTTCCCAATGCTTCTTTTACCTCCTTGTTCCTCAGGCAATAGATAATGGGGTTTAGAATAGGGGTTATGACAGTATAAAAAACGGACACTATTCTATTAAGACTGAAGGTGAAGCCCGCACTTGGCCTTACATACATAGAAATAACAGTCCCATAATAAATAAGGACTACAATCAAATGGGAACCACATGTGGAAAATGCTTTTCTTTTCCCTTTAATAGTAGGAATTTTTATTATGGTAGCAATAATATATAGATAGGATATCAAAATGACTAGGAATGAAGTTAAAATAACTAAAGAAGAGCATATAAAATTCAGGATGTCATTCAGGTAAGTATCTCTACAGGAGAGCTTCAAAAGAGGAGGTGCGTCACAAAAGAAATGATTAATTAAATTACTTTTACATAATGGAAGCTGAGAGACTAACAGGATAGGAGGAAAGGTGGTGATAAAACCTCCAAGCCATGCGCACATTGTCAACCTTAGACAAATATAACTGTTCATCAGTGCTGGATAGCGTAGTGGATAGCAGATAGCCAAGTAACGGTCAAAAGCCATGACAGCCAACAAGAAGCACTCAGTGGAACTAAGAAAAAAGAAGAAAAATAACTGAGTGATACAACTGGCAAAGGAGATCATTCTTCCCTGTGAAGTAATGGTGACAAGTATCTTCGGGACAGTCACAGATACATAACACACTTCCAAAAAAGAGAAATTGCGAAGGTAATAGTACATAGGAGTATGAAGACATTCTTCTCTCCAAATAATAATCATGATCATTATGTTACTGAGAAGAGTTATTAAGTAGGTAATCAAAAGTAACAGGAAGAAGAAGTGCTGCAAGGGTGGAGTTCCAGGAAAACCCAAAAGGATGAATTCCATCACCAGGCTTACGTTTCCCAATAACATTGATGTTATAATCTGCATCATAAAAAGAGATTGAATTAAGGGAGGTGCTGAGATTGCCCACACAACACAGTATAATGTAGGTAAGGTTTTTACTCTTGCAGTTAGAGATGGGTGAAACCCTCACACAATGCATGCATTCAGTGAATTCTAGATATTGTCAGCTGGTCAACAAAATTCCAAAGATGGAAAACGTCACCAAAAGTCATCAGCTGCAAATATCTTGCTTAGGCCTAGACTCACTAAACTCTGTAAAATCAGAAAAAATAATGTGGCGTTACCTAAACTAGGAACATAAAATAATTTCTATGAGTTTTACGGCGTATTCAATATAGAGGTTGTACAGTAGCTGCCTTCTGTTGCACTATTTTTACAATTGATTCCTAGATGGTAAATACAGAGGTAAAGAATTTGTTTAACACCCCTGCTTTTTCCCATCTCCAATAATTTGCCTGCCCATTCTCACACTGAAAAGGTCCTATATTTTATTCTCTAATCTTTTGTTATTAAGGTATTTAAAGAACTTTCTAGGGTTGATCTTACTTTCAATTGCAATCCTTTTTTCATTTTTAATTTTTTACTACTTTGACTGGCCTTTTCAAACTTTTGGTACAATCCTTATAATTCTGATAAGATGCCTCTGTCCCTTCTGACTTTAAGAATCTAAACGCCTGCCTCCTCCTGTGCATTTCCACCCCTAACTGTTTATTTAGCAACATTGGTTTAGAGATGTTTCTTTTATATTTATTGCGCAAGGTTATACACTGATAAGTGTCTTAAAGACTGCCCATTTATCGTCCACGTTTTTATATATATTTATATATATTGGCTTCCAATGTAGTGTATCTCGGATGACCCTATTTGAGATATCACTTTTAGACACTTGTTGGAATTGTATTGACCTCACTGATGATTATCCAATATTGTGTATCTCTAATTTGCCTTTCGTTGGGGATTTTTTAATTATTCACTGTACATATATTCACTTGCATCGTTTTTTATTTTTAAAAATGTATTGTTTTTTTACTATGTAATTGATGACCTTTATACTCTACCAATCTTGTCAGGTTTTTCTCCTGTAGATAGTGCTAATTAAGTAGTTGTTTATTTGCCTTACATTGCCACAATAGGAATATTAAGCATTCATGACTATTAAGACTCAATATATTTCTACATCTAGAGTGCAGCATAAGGGATCTAGTGTAGGCGAAATGATGGACACTTGTTGATTAATATGTTATACTGTAACAAGCATTTTTTATTTCTATAGCAACCATTTACAAAGTGACATCCTCTTACTTTTCTGAAATAGGCTCTGGAACACCCCCTTTTGAGTCCTGCCCTCTCTCTAGCAGTGCACCAATTATATCTAGTGACTGCCTGGTCACATGATCTTCCCCATAGAACTTTGAATCTTTGGTCTTCTTCTGTTGCACTAACAGCCATTTAGTGAACCTCTGAGGCAAATATTAGCCGATCGATCACAGGAGAACGGATCAATCGGTAATTTAGCTAATTACTTATCATTGTGTGTGTAACCCTGTTTCCCCCACCCCATCTCACATTGGGCCTCCCAGGGAAGATATTCACTCCTCTCGTAGTTACATGATATGTGTGGTGCGTATACCTGCTGGTAACAGGGGGCCCTGAGTTTCCGCTTACTGGGAACCTGCGGAACCTGCTCCTGGAACGTCTCTTCGGTCAGCGCCTCCACCTATGTCGGATTCTGCAAATGTAGAATGACCCTCACATAGGAACAGCCATAAAGTAACCAGCCAACACCAAAGGTTATGGCTAAAATGGTTTACTATAGGGATCAGTATCATAACATCATAACATACATCACAGAGTACTAACAGCTCTAAACATAACACACAGCAACTGCTATATGCATAACACTCTGCCAATACTGACTGCTGTAACACTAGCCCCTCACTGGGCTGCAACCCCACACCTTTCCTCCCCCAACCCTGTGTCCCATTAGTCCCATTAGTCCCAATCCACCCAAGTGTGTGTGATCAGGCCTGTCACATATGAACAGCAAGGTTGGTGCACGAGTGAAAGGTGTAGATACCTGCCCACATGCTTCCAACACCTGGGTATGACAATCTTCTCAAAGGATCTACCGAAGCCGTGATGACTGTGCTCCGTGTGGGATGGGGTCTCGGCAGACGATTCCACTGTGAAGACTAGTCTCTCAATCAGCACATAGCAAACAGTGATCTGACCCTCAGACCAGATCCTCAGAAACTGCAGCAGACACTGTGTCCCTGACTATTACACATATAATGGGGCAGGGTAACTACCTTAGGGTCTGTCCATATGAGCTTACCCACTAAACTTAGTGGGGAGCTGGGCCTACCTGGGGCCTGGTGTATTCTCTGGCCTAGTACAGCAGAGCACTGCTCTCTGTACACTACCTTCTCCAATCTCTTCCTGGATCCAACTGACTTGCATGGTCTATGCACAACAATGTATTTTATCCTCAGAGGAAGCTCCCAACCCTATTGGCTCACTGGCGTCAGGTGGCCTGTCTGTCCCTAAGCATTCTGGGTGTTGTAGTCCTTCAGGACCATCTTTATCATTAGGGCCATGTGCGCGATGTATACTGCGCATGTGCGAGTCTCCCTGTCCCTGTGCATGCATGTAATGGCCGCCGCATCGCCCAAACTGCGCATGCGCAACTAAGGGTCCCTGCATTATGGAGCGCCATCTGCGACCTGCCTCCTCTCTGTAATGGCCGCCGCATCGCGTCTGCGCATGCGCAACCCTCCGCACATGCGCGGACACAACCAAGATGGCGGCTCTCTGCCTCCGTCACCACCGGGAGCCCCCGGCGATGCACTCGCCCCGCAGCTTCCTGGCACAGTGCGGGGCTCCCCTCAACAGTGCAGTGGAGGTAAGGGGGTACTGGGGGAACCCTGCTACATGTGGATTGTATTGATGCACTTATTTAAAGGGAAAAAATGGCTGCTTGGACTGCTGCTTTAAGCGTCGTGTTATCACTCATGCTGTGGTTGTCAGAGGGATTCCACTTCCGTTTCCATCAAGCTATCTTATCCTTTGCAACTGGCAACCCAATTTGCCTCAAAAAATTAAGTTACTGCCCTGGTACGTCATAAGAGCCTGATGTGCCAGGGCCCATGCTGTACCAGGTACATGATCATTAGGGTACTGTAAAGATTAGCTGATAGAATAGGAGTGATAAATACATAGATTGTACAATGAATCGTAATATTAACATGTTGACCAAACTAGAAAAAAAGGATATGATTTTTCTCATTCGTGTGGTTTTAATTGTTCTAAATTACATGGAAGTGAAATGATAAAAAGTATCTGTTGTCCTATACTATAAACCTTTACATTTATTTTATGATTTAGTGTACAATATGTCTGTAAAATATGACATCATTATTTTTTTATTAGGAAAAGGGTAAATTATTATTTAGCTGTGTTTTTAATGTGCATGATATTAGTTTAATAAGTTAATGGCAATAAAGTAGGTGTAGTTCAAAGAGAGTGAAACATTTTTTGGATAAAATAATTAATCCCTTTCTCTATTGTTTACAAATAAAAGTACAAATTAATTTGAGAAGTTTGCCATATTTATCCAATCTCTTTAAAAGGTCAAATTCTTAAAAAGAGCTTGCAACGTTTTTGCAGAAACAATCGGCACAGTTTTGCACATTTCTAAAAATAATATAAATTATGTATGTTTTATGTGTATGTGTTTGTGCGGCAGATATAAATAAGACGTAACTAACTCAACACAATATACATTTCGTCCCAAACCTTTGATTGTTTGATGCAATCTAAATCCTTATTTCGGTACTGTAGATGCAACTAAGGGGCCTATGCAGAGAGCAGCGCTATTTCGAAATTCGCCATTTTTTGGAGAAAATCGCGCAGAAAACAGCAGAAAAGGCGAGTTCCGAAAAACGCGCCAATTTTTCTTTTCTATTTCTAAAACTCGCCTCGCGGCTGGCGAGAACCTCAATCTCTAAGGAAAAAATGTGATACTCGCATAGTGCAATATGTTAACAATACACATACACAGGCAGAGCTCTCATAAGAGCACAGTGAGGCTAGATATTAATGATCACTAAGTATCAGAAATATTAGCTGTGTATGGGCATCTCTAATGACCCATACACACAGGAACATAAATAGGAGGTAGGAATCCAAAAGAGAGACACCAATCCAATACGTAAAAAATGTAGATATTTATCCAGCATTGATAAAAATTGGAGGCTTACAGGATTCCGGAAAGGTAACAGCAAGTTTGTACACATGAAGGTTCACTCGAGTCGCGTTCTCGGGATCTCTGCACGATGCTGCTTCCTCATCCGGTCTCCGACCTGCGCTGCTTCAGGGCCCCCTGAAGCAGCGCAGGTCGGAGACCGGATGAGGAAGCAGCATCGTGCAGAGATCCAGAGAACGCGACTCAAGTGAACCTTCATGTGTACAAACTTGCTGTTACCTTTCCGGAATCCTGTAAGCCTCCAATTTTTATCAATGCTGGATAAATATCTACATTTTTTAAGTATTGGATTGGTGTCTCTCTTTTGGATTCCTACCTCCTATTTATGTTCCTGTGTGTATGGGTCATTAGAGATGCCCATACACAGCTAATATTTCTGATACTTAGTGATCATTAATATCTAGCCTCACTGTGCTCTTATGAGAGCTCTGCCTGTGTATGTGTATTGTTAACATATTGCACTATGCGAGTATCACATTTTTTCCTTAGGCACTGACGCTCCCCTGATTCCTTTTCCTGTTACTTTGCGGACCGTGAAACAGTCCTTAAGGGTTTGAGTGTCTATTTATCACTTCATGCACTTTATTTTTGATATCACTAGTCACTATATATCACTGCATGGTTTAAGTTGTGTGTTTTTTAGAGTGTATGAGCGCCATCTAGTGTTTTTTTGTATAGAGAACCTCAATCTCGCCAGTTTTAAAAATATCCTAATGCAGAGAGGCGCGAACGGCATCTAGCGGCTGTTCGCGCCAATAAAATGGCGCGATTGTCTCCTTTTTGCCTCGCCAGAAAAAATTGGCAAGAAGCTGCCGCTCGCGGCCATTGCAATGGGGAAAAAAAGGCGCGAATTTGTTTTTACACGTTTCTGAAGCACGCATCTCGCCAATTTAAACTCGCCACACGCATCCATGTTAAACATAGCAGAATTCGCACTTTTCTGCATATGGAGAATAAAACTCTCCAAAAAAGCTACTTTTTAATAAATTCGCCAATTTTAAAATTCGCTGCTCTCTGCATAGGCCCCTAAAACGGCTATATACTCAGAAAGGTATCGTATTGCATGGCATTTACCATATGAACTTTAATTGATTTTAAATAAAGTTCATATAGTAATTAATTGTACCACAGCAGCAATTCTAATATACTGATAAACAATGATTTTGATGTCAAAATTACAATGTCTAAAGTACGTACTGTAGTTCTAGCACTTTTTTGTTGTGTATAATATATAATAATTGAAAAACTTCAGCAGGTATATGTATAGTGATAACCAAACTCTAGCAGTATAAAAAAAAAATGCAATATTAGGTGTAAAGAAAGGAGACAGGTAAATAATAATAATAATAATAATAATAATAATAATAATAATGATGATGATGATGATGATGATGATGATGATGATGATGATGATGATGATGATGATAATAATAATAACAACAGCACTAATAATATTTATAATAATAAAAAATAAATGTGTTCTTACATTATATAGCACTGATAGTATGTGGCCTGCACACAGAATGTTGCAGGCACAATAAGTCTCTGCCTCGAAGACTTTACAAGCTTAAGCACTGTAACCCTCCCAAAGTCACAAAGAGCTGATACCTGGATTTGAACCGAGCTTCACTGCTTCACTGCTTCAAAGACGGTGTCATTGTTTTCGAGTCCGTGTCTTTACTCAGAGCTACTTACAAAAAATATGAATATTCCAATTACATAACCTTAACCTCCAAGAAAAATATAATCACTAATCATGTATATTTACAATCAATGTATGCACATACTGTACCTTATTTGGGCAACTGAAAGGAAGGCAGAGCTTTCATATATTAGTTTGTTGAACTGTAGTTCTGTTCTTATGCATTTCTCTTTCCTGTGGTCTCCCACTCTTTCGTATTACCATTCTGATTTTTTTTTCAAGTGCTGTTCCTGTGTCATATTTTAGCTTATTGTCTCTTATTCACAGTTGTGTCTATCTTTCCTTAAATACTAAATAGGATTGTATATTTTCTGTTTTGTATAAGTCTATATCTATTTCATTAATTTGTCAAATGCTGTCTCTCTTTTTCTGTTTCCATTTGCTTGCTCACAGAAATCTCTCCACCCACCTATCACACTCAAATCTGTATTGTAATGTTGACGTTGGTTTATATATATGGAGGCATTTGCAATGTTATTTTGTACATCTACATATTCAAGCCCCCTGAGATTTTTAAAACAGGATTAACTCCCCACTGATTAAACTGCAGAGGTCCTATTTTTTTTTTAAATGTACGCATGTAGGTACTGTCTTGCAAGTTGTCTGTGAATTTCCTAAGGACTTAATATTTTGCAAATACAATAATGTTATTAGTGTAGCAATCCAAGCAAAATCCTACTTGTGTTTTTTAAAATAATAAAGAACCGGAGATGGACAGAACCCCTATGTAGCACTCTGTTACTAAGTGAGATGATGAAAATATTAAAACATGATTTATTCAAAACTTCGTCAAAACAATGGGGTTTAAAACAATAATTAAATGGGTACCAAGCGCTGTATAGACTCTTGGGGTAAGTATACTCCAGAGGAGTGGAGGTATATAGTATGTATTAATGCCCAGTGTTTGTGAATTCACTGGCCCTAGTAATCCTTGTGTGAAGTATTATCTAGGGAATGGTGTGGTGAGGGAATGAGAGTGGTAACCTTCTATGTAGTGCCACAGTAAATTAAGTACTGGTTGGTGCACCAATGTTCAGAAACCTTGCACTAAGCTGCTGTGTTTTACAGCCAAGTGTTATGATGTTGGTTGTTGATAACACATCTCCGGTTAAGCACCACTACTTATACTACTTAGCTGAAGCGGGGGTATCTGAAAAGTGTTTTTTTAAATAAACCAGTTCTGTAGTATTAGATAATACTTACTGCGTTTTTTTAAATATAACTCTACATACCATGTTTAATAAGTTTTCATATACTGAGCATATTTTGATTTTGAAAGTAGGTTTTAGCACATCTCCCAAGCAGTGCAAGATTTTTGCAACATTTTCCTATTGGTGATATTTTGTTGTCAATGTTCCCAGCAGTTTGAGCTGCAAAATGTAGTAATAGGCATTTACCTTAGTAATATCAGCATACATTGTAGTAGCTGAGTTACTGTACTCTGACTGAACAATCGATTGAAACTGAAAGGCAGCCATTACCTAAATGCAGGGAAGCAGGATCTTTGCTAAAGGATTACAGTTGAACAAATTGATCGGCTGCTTAAGTAACTAGTTTACAAGTTCTGTACTGATGTTGCCAGAGTGACTATTGCTGAAGCTGTACCTTAAAAATCAAAAAGACACGGCTCAGCCCAGCATCAAAGATCTAATTTTGTCAAGGCGTCCTATTGATCCAGCAACTCTGGAATTAGCAGAATGGGATACTGTTCTTGATGGTGATGTCATTCAGAGCATGATAGTCTATACATAGTCTCAAGATTCCCTCTTTATTAGGGACAAAAAACAGCGGTTCCCCAGGGTGAAACAGATGAGTAATAAGCCCCATTTCCAGGTTTGCCTTTATGTATTGGCACAATTCATCGGTCCCTGGACTGGACAACTGATAAAAATACAACTATTGGAAATAGTAGTACCAGGTATCAGGTCAATGTGGCAGTCATAGTCCCGATGCAGGGGTTACGTTTAAGCATCCCTTGGGTCAAATATACCACAAAAGTCAAAATATTTAATGGGTAGTAAGGCTGCTACCACCTTGTCTTGAATCAAACAAAAAATGTTGTGTACAGTATCAGTGGGCATTGGAATAGGTCAGCACGTAAAACAAATCTGGACACAGAATATAGGAGAGACAACGAGGGTTCTCAAAGTCCAGTCAATAACAGGATTATGCAACCTAAACCATGGCAAACCAAGAATGATAGGGAAAATTAGGAGCTGAGTTTATATCCAAAGAAAAGTACTCTTGTTCATCAAGCGAGGCCAGGAGGAGTGAAATAATTTACATTGTAATGGGTCTATATTTTATTGGAGATCAATCAATCTACTCCACCGATTCAGCTAGAATCTTCATCAATAGTGAAATTTGGTGTTCCTGTACATAATGTTCATCAATGAAATTTCCTGATGTGCCTGAATCAATTAAGGCGCTACTTGACAAGGAGACAGACCAAGATGATGTAATATCATGGCTAATGTCAAAAGTCTATAGGTAGCAATACTATCAAAAGTGTTCCGCGCACCCAATTGTCATCTTAGAAAATTCACAATAAGGGAATCAAATAATTATGATTAAATAGTGTTAAAAACACAGTAAATAATGTTCAATAAAATAAATAGTGAAAGTGAATGTTAAAAAACAAATAATTACTTAGGTGTCTAAAATAACATCAGTGAAGTGGTAGGATACAAATGTAATAAACACACAGATACCCAACTAGCTCTGAGAAACCCCTAACATTACCACATAATATTTATATTTATATAAGTGTCAAAAGGAGTGCTAGTGGGCGTGGCTAAAGGTATACAACAAAAAACAAACAAAGATGCCCAAAGCTATTTCCAATGTGACAAAAATACACAGTGCAATACCTATATATTCTTTTGAAAAAAGGGTAATTTAGTTTAACCCTTTGGCCAAAGCGTCTTAAGCCTGATGTCACATTCAAGGCATGACCGTTAGCAGGTCCTTACACTCCCTGGGTTAAAATTCTTATTAACCTGTATAATTACAGGAAGAGTGGCCCCTCCCCCAAGGTTTAAGCTTGCCCCTCCCCACTTTCCAAGTTGGCAGGTCAGTTTCATTTTGCCAGGTTATGACAGACACAATGTGATCATTCTTCCTGTAATTATACAGGTTAATAAGAATTTGAACCCATTAATTTGGACCCAGGATCCACACAGATGTCTCATCAGGATCCCTCTTCGGCGATTCAGGACAGAACTGCAGCGGACGCTTGAAGTTGCTGATTTCCTGAGACACATTGTCCAAAGAGTTAACATACACCTGACATGTAATGCTTGAATGATAGTAATATTTTGTTCGTGCAATACTTACCTGCTCACAATTTAGCACTTTAAATGTGTTTAATACACTATGAGTCATGGGCTGTCTTTTTTCTCCACTATCATGGGAAGTTTACTGGGTATAGTCACATTTGAAAAGGAATCATTATTACTCTATGGAGCTTCCCCATTCACTGTCGAGCACCTTCGTTTCCTGACCTCAGGGCTTGTTTGTGATGGACAGTCGCAAATAAATTCCAGAACTTCCACAGTACAGACAAAGCGATTCTGACCTGCATCGTCATCTCTCCTCCGGTTGGACCCCTGATATATCAAATCTACATTGGTTAAAGTGAAGTGCGGTCAGTTGGAGAATCTTGCATGTAGCGGAGTGTAGAAGCTCAGGGTGGCATCTTTCCACTTGGCATTCCCCTAGCCTAAGATCGATCTGGCGCACAATGTCTAACATTACGGATTAGTCTCTGGCCAGACGACACAAGCCAGTTCATCCTTGAGAACGTATTTTAATCAATGGAAGATCTGAGGCACCATCACTACAGGACAGTCAGTTACAGAAGGCACAGGAAAGACAGAGAAAGACAGAGAGTGACAGGAGACAGAGTTAGCCAGAGAGAAAGGAAACAGAGGTAGCAGAGAGTCACACAATACCAAGGGGATAGAGAGTCACACGCGATCGATGCAGAAGAAAGTCACAAGAGAACGAGGGGGAATAGAGTCACAGGAGACAGTCATAGGAGACAGAGGAGGCAGAGACAGGCAGAGAATCAAAGGAAAAAGAGTAGGCAGAGACAGTCACAATTAGATACAAGGCAGAAACAGTCACATACTGTAAGACATACACACATACAAACAGAACAGAACAAATAAACACACACACAACAGGACTGAACAAGGACGGAGAGACACCAAGCCTCACCTCTCTCCTGCCCATTTGCCCTTTTCTTGGCCACACACCCCACACTCCTGACATCACCTCAAAATTGGCTGCATTACCCAGAATCAGCTGAACATGGTGGAGGAAACAGCCATGCTCCCTAGCAACTGCCCTAATTCTCCCTGCTCTGGAAGATAGGGAAAATCCTACAGCACCCTTTTAAGCTTCTCACATTGCCCCAGGGTGCCATGGAACCCCAGTTTGGACACACTGTGCTAGAATCTCTGTGATCTAAAATTTTCTTAAACTCAGCCTGAAATTCTGTATAATTTTCTAAAAGTGGACTGTTGTGAATGAGTAGTGATGCAGCCAAATAAATGCTTACCCCGTCAGGCAAAGACTTCCTTGCATCAGTGGAGATGTAAAGATACAGACTTTCATTATGGCACCAGCGTTTGCAGGAAATTCAAGAGCACTCAGCAACACACCGCAGCCCAGTCTAAAGCAGGCTGTAATGGCCCATTAGATTAACACAGCGGTGGTCCCTGCGTTTGAATGGGACTCACACTGTATGACTCCTACCTGGCTTTGCGCCTCTAACAGGTGATCCCATTGCTTTTATTTTATTTTAATAACATATTATTGTAGCAGAGGGTCTCCTGAGCTGAACCACATTAATTTCAGACCCGTGGACAACCTGCTTCCTGAGTTACAGGCCCCATTATGGGGTGCTGGTATCCTAGCCATGTTTAAATTCTCCTGCGTCACGGCCCACGTGATCGGGAGATTTAAACAAAGCAGGTGGATATCGAAACCCCATTTTGGGGCCTATAACTGAGGATGCAGGGGTCCCCGAGGCTGAAATTAAAGCATCTCAGCTCAGGAGGCCCCCTTCTACAAGACTGTGTTATTACAATAAAATAAATGCAACTATTACTATTATTATCTTTTCACCCCTGAGGAAGGAAGCAAGACTTCCGAAACGCGTAGGGTGGTCCTGCGTGACACTCTACATCTTTATTCATCTTATATCCCCCTTGGAAGCCAACTGTTGCAGCCTGACTTTCATTTGGCAGCGAATCTGCCGCCATCTGCTACACTACACTACTCGGCGGAGCCTGGGCTAGACGCATCTGCGGCAACGATCCCACGGCTGCCACTGCACATGCGCAGATTGAATCGGAGATGGAGGCAAACACCACAGACTAGAGAGGTGTGCTCCCATGAGTACAGGAGAGCTCCACACCCAAGAGCAGACACCAGAGCCAGCAGCTGTTTTTCCATAAGAGGGGATACTCTTTGATATATCCATTGCTTGATACCTCCTTGCCTCTGGGAAGAAGGTACCTTCACCTGAGCATGAGAGTCCTGATAGGACCTTTTTTATATGTATTTTATTCATAATATGTCTTAATTAAATGTGTTTATATTGGTAATTGTCACCTGTTGTTCTCAGCGTTTGTCTACTATTGAGTGTGTGTTATATGTTGGTCTATTGTTTGTTGCAGTATTATGCTATGATTTTTTTTATCTTTTCATGTACCTTATCACCACGTGGAGCACCTCAATGGACGGGCCACATCACTGATACTGGTTGTATACTGATATTTATTATTATTTTTATTTATTATTTTCTAATACAGTGATCTTTAGTGCAGAGCGCCATAGATATAACTTTTCAACTTCATTGCCTCCATTATTGCAATCAAGGGGTTGAGCCAGAGTACCTGGTTTATTGGCGGCAGAGGGGCTGGGTGAATGGGATAGTTACCCCAGGGTGGGTGGTTAGGCTAACCGGGAAGATTGCGGGAGGGTTTAACCCCTTCATTACTATAGCGGTAGAAACCGCTATGGTAATGAAAGGGTTAATCCCTCCCACTATCCACCCGAGGAAACTTCCCACCCTGGCACAGCTACCCCCGTCACTTACCCCTTTTACCCCCCAATAAGCATTATAATACAAACACCAATAAAATACATTGAACCCGCCCACCCCCCTCCTCAACACATACAGTAATGAGCAAATCCCTATTATCCATACCTGCATAATAGCACATTTGCCCATTAAAAAATAAAACATAACAAAAGTATTACCTAGCCAGCATATAGTAAATTACAGTTATACTTACCCCTTCCAGGATAAAGGCAGCCCTCTCGTCCCCCTTGTCTTCCTCTTTTGGGTGTACTGACAGTAAAATAAAAAAAATAGATTCTGGCCACTAACCCTTTAATCGCTTTTCCAGTTACTATGGTAATTAACAAGTTAAACCCCCTCCTGCTGCCCACCGGGGAGGCCTAACAACCCTCCCCGGGGAAACTACCCCCACCCCTCTACCCATTGATTGGCACAGTGGTACTCCATCCCCATAATATAAACATGGTTTGCCACTATTGCTGTCAATGGGCAAGCTACACACAATAAAATAAAGCAACAAATAAACAACAGTAAATTTGATAAAAAAATGCTGATAAACCAATTGATTGGCACAGTGGTATACCATGCCCTTAATCTGAGCATGGTTTGCACTATGGCAATGAATGGGCAAGCTACAAATAAAAAAATACGTACC
The DNA here is from genome assembly GCF_040206685.1 of Ascaphus truei. NCBI lineage: Eukaryota > Metazoa > Chordata > Amphibia > Anura > Ascaphidae > Ascaphus > Ascaphus truei. The sequence continues at coordinate 26,635,557 of NC_134495.1, forward strand.
AAATAAAATAAATTTGAATAAAACCAAAAATGCCAATAAACCAATTGATTGGCACGGTGGTACACCATGCCTAAAATGCTAGCCGCTAAGGTAATGAAGCTGCTTTTATTTTAATCCGATAGGCCATTCATCTGCATTCAAATAGCAGAATATTTTAGATTTTTGCTGGGCTAGCAGAAGAAAACATCCGCCCACATCTGTATAATGAAAAAACAATTTGTCTCCCCATGGAAATGTTAAGCTTAATCAAAGACATTACTGTACCTCTGTGGTTTCTGAAATGATCTAACAGCAGACTCCCAGAGGACGGTATGCAATATAAATATTCAGTAATGATTTTTCAACTGCCATTACCACGGACCCCAGTGTCCAGGTATGATGGTTTCAGTCCCGGCACACAGGTATGTAGAGATTTGTTCTTGATTTTGATCCCTATTAATTTTAACCACTTTCAACTTCATTGAATCAGTATTTTCTTGAACGGGACAGATTGGTAGTCAAGTGGTGTTTTAGACAAATTGAATAATTACAATTTTTTTTATTTGTAGATACACTGTATGAACAAGTTTTGCGGAAAACTTAATGTACAGTAGAGGCAACGTTTATTCTAACCGTTTATTCGTTTATTCGTTTATTTGCCGTAAACTAGCCGGGTTACATTCTGGGTATGTGCTGGGTATGTGCTGGCTATGTTCTGGGCTAGTTTGAGGCACATTTAAGGCATTTCTGCACTGACTAACGACCCAAAGGATTAACACAGCAGGGATCCCTGGCAGTCCAATTCAGCTTGAATGGGACTGCCAGGGACCCCCGCTGTTAATCTGATAGGCCATTAATCAATGCAGAAATGCTGGGGCTAGTTTAAGGAAAGTTTAAGGCATGTATTCAGAATGTACCTGGGTGTTTCCTGGTTTTTTTGGGGAATTGCCACTGGTTTTTGTTAGAATAAGAGTTGCCTCTACTGTATGCAATCTTTGTTGATTTGTGATTGCTAGTTAATGTAAGATGTGAAAACTCACCTGAAACATGACTGGCAATTAGAAGAGAATGAAAGAATTTGCCGTGGATCACACATGGATTAAGCATTGTTGTCAATTCCTCTAAAAAAACAACTTTGCATTGTTTGTGTGGCATAAAAAGGAGTTGAAAACTGATTAGAAAAGTTTTCCGTTTACATTTTTGACTATTTGTCTATTTAAGTAAATCGTATTGTGTGACAAATGGGGTTATTCATTAAACTGTGAGTGTGCCGATGGGGCATAATCGCTTGAAAACCTCATATACTGTACATCAATGGGAGTTTCCATGCAATATCGCCCCTATTGGCCCTATCACAGTTTAATAAATACCCCCTCTATGAATAATTTGTTGAGTAGCAAAATGTTTGACAAATGGAAAAAGATCTAGACCCTTATTTACAAAACATGTTTTACAAGTAATATAAGTGATAGAAGCATAAAGCAGGTAAAGTGTTTTTTGTGAATAAAACCCATAGAGGGGAGTAGTATATAACTAGCAATATTGGTAGTGATTAGTCTAGTGGGAAAGAAAATATTCTATATTCAATGAAGATACAAAAATATATACAATAAAGTCAATAGTTCGCTAAGGGCTTATAAAGGGTTATTTATCATGACAAATTTTATTTTTGATTACATTTCTTACTCCAAAAATACATGTACATTTCTTATACACAATTTAATTCTTAAATTAATTGTTTTCCATTCCAATTTTGAGTGAGAAAATCAGCCTACATTGTAATTAATAAAAAAAAAATACCTTAGCAAATTTGACCTGGATTAATTGGAGAACCATAATTACTAAGCAGCTCTGCAAAATAAAACATTTTACCACATGACATTGTAAATATGAACTGTTAAGGCCAGGTGAATTGAAAGATGTCTCCTAGCATTGGAACGTTTTTAACGGAGTAGCATTACTTGGCAAATATGGTCTTCTATATTTAATGGAATAATTAATGCAGCATCACCTTAATAATTTAGCTTGCCAAATCAGCATGCAGGCCTTTGCATACATGATTGTTTTGCCACATCTATTGGTGCCATGTGATTGACACTGGTTCCTAAGTTAGGGTATTGGAAATCTGAACACCCTGTTTAACGCACACGGAACCGCAGATAAGGAAGACCCGCCATCCAATGCGCACACTGCTACATCTGGCTTCTTGAGCAGCAGTAACATATTAACCTGTGACAAGAAATACTGGTAAGATGAATGGAGCCATGGGATAAATGAAGTACTGTATGCAGAATGTAAACTTTAACTAGCAAAACACTGGTGAGAATGACTCAACTACGTATATGTAATTTAGAATAAGGCATACATGCAAATGAAAGTTTAATCAAACTGGTACAGTACAGATGTAACATTATACCCACTTGTGTGCTATGGTGGGATGTGTTATGATATTTTGCACCAACACTGCCATGACATGGAAAATCTGTGATAATCTGTTATGATGAGTAGAGATGGGCAAATCCGGTTTAAATCCGTGTCCTGGATTTTCTCGCATTTCCCTCCCCCTCCCACCCCCCACCCGCCCAAATTCATTTCACGGTGTGAAATCCGCAAACGAATTTGGTCTGATTGAATCTACACTGATTCATTAAAAATCGCCATTACACACAATTCTCTGAAGGATTTGTAGAATCTAATCCCCGGATTCAGCAAGAATTGCAGGACCCGCAGATTGGATTCTACAAATTTGTCAACGGATTGTGGAATTCGCGGAGTGTATTGGTAATAATAATAAAAAAAATCTGCCAAACGCGAATCCAATTTTTGAGATTGATCCGCTGAAATCCGCGGACCAGAGGATCCGTCCGATCCATTGTGGATCCAAATCCACCAAAAAAATATGCCCCAAAAATATACCCTTTTTAATAATGAGATATGTTGTGTTATGTGCTACATCTGGAAACAACAGATGATAGGGGCGTCCTTACATCTACATAAAGTGAATAATGGATCCAGCCGTTGCTCAGCACATGGAAAGAGGTAAATAAAACAACATAGTGTGATACTGTTATGAGACAATGCTCCTAATATTAATCATATGAAAAAAATGACCATAGAGAATAACCAAAAAAAAAATAATAATAATAATTCAGAGTGATAGAGCAAGCACTAAAAAATACTGAATAAAAATCTATTTATTAAAAAGACAAAAATCTAAGAACACAAATCATTAAAAATCATTAAAAAAAACTAAAACATCCACTTGTCCTGCATCCGGCAACTATAAGAATCCTACTTACAAGCTGCAAGTAGGTCAAGCGCATGTGAATATATTCTGGATGACTGCTCCTCCGCCTCAGATATACTGCAGGAATGTCCTCTCCTTCTCCTGCCCAGACCTGCTGGGTGTTCGGAAGGGACCTCCGTCTGCTGGGGAGTTGTTTGAAAGCCACCAGACCTCTCCTGCTCAAAACCTCGGCTCCACTGCCAGCAAAACGCTCTGCCTCACCCTCTCTTGCGAGATTGCGCTGTCGGAGGGAGCTGATGCTTGCTTAGCTCCAAAGATCCTCGATGGTAGAGGGTATTAGAATAAGTGTTTGAAGCCGAGACGCAGGGTGTGTGACGTCACCCTACGCGTTTCGCAGATTGATCCGCTTCTTCAGGGGTAAGACTTATTCTACATCTGTATACTTTTTTTATTTTTGTTTTACGAGGTTATCCAGTTTACATCCTACTGTTTTCATATTGCTATCCAAACATAAGAAACGCTAACCCCAGTGACATAATAAGTGCATTATGTTACATTCATAGATATATTCAGCTGCAGCAGCTGTAATTCAAACACTTCACGCGTTGTGTACATCGGAATACCGATGTCATGACATGGGATGTCTTACAACCTTACCACCTTAAGACGCAAGTGCGGCGAGTGCAGAAAATGGCATTTTAGAATTCTGTTTTTTAAACACCTTAAATTGACACAGTAGGACAGTAGCACAGTGACACAGTAGCACAGTAGCACAGTGACACAGTAGCACAGTAGCACAGTAGCACAGTACTGTACACATTACAATTCATTAATTTCATTGCACACAAAGAAATAGAATCCATGAAATTCAAACAAAGCAATTGGGATAAGTGCGCGTGCCTTGGGGTGATTGGCCGTGCTCATGCTGCGTGGAGTACAGCAGAGCACATGAAATCGGCACCGCGATTTGTTTGGATAACGGCCGCTGTAGCTGTACATACATGTTGATAGTGAAATTAGGGTAATGTGATTCCAAAATCTTTCCAGAAATCAGTAAAAGGATTTCTTGTTGTATAAAAATGTTAATAGTCAAATGTAAAGTGTAGTTGCAGCTCGGGCCTGTAGCAACCCAACATAGGAAAATAGCTACTGTATAGTGAAGTCCATTTAGCAACAAATGATATGTGTGAAACGAGCCCAATAGATACACTCACATGGGGTCAGGATAAAGGAGGTGTTTTGGTATACTGTAGATCCGGCAGCTTGAAACTGCTCCTCTGTGCTTCCAGATCTTACTTGCTGTGTTTCACTTAGAGAAAGACTAATTTGTGAAAAAGATTTCCATACCAATGATATAGAGTTGATAAGCCTAATGCACCTAATGGCTGGAATGGTGTCCTGGTGTCCGTCAGACATAGCAGGACTAGATCCCACAACCACTGCTTTTCTAGGCAGCAGCTCTAGCAATGTGAGCTAAACTAGCACATGGGTAACATAACTGTGGCATCATACTTTTGATCTGCTCACTGCTCACACATGTAGCTAATCTAGCTATTAGTATAACTCACAAGTATCTTAGGTAGGCTCCACAAGGAACATTAAACTGGCAACCAGAATGTTGAAGTGGTTTATTAATGAAATCCGGGGAGGGAGCAACCACAGGGATGAACACTCATTTTTAACTACATGGCGGATATGCACAAATGTGTCTACAGTATAACATAAAAGGGACAAAAATATTGACTATGCCATCTCCAAGAGTGCCAGACACATCCTGAATTTAAATACTTTATTTTAAAATAAATAAAGCCCTGCAAATGGCAGGAAGTGGTTGCTTCCCATAAAGCACAGTAAACAATTTGCAAAGAAACCTGTAAGGGTTGGCTACTTCCCGGGTCTGCCGAGGTCTGATCTGCTGAGCTCTAATCCGTCTGATCTGCTGAGGTCTAATCTGCTGAGGTCTAATCTGCTGAGCTCTAATCTTCTGAGGTCTAATCTTCTGAGGTCTAATCTGCTGAGGTCTGATCTGCTGAGCTCTAATCCGTCTGATCTGCTGAGGTCTGATCTACTGAGGTCTAATCTGCTGAGCTCTAATCCGTCTGATCTGCTGAGGTCTGATCTGCTGAGGTCTAATCTGCTGAGGTCTAATCCATCTGATCTTCTGAGGTCTGATCTGCTGAGGTCTAATCTGCTGAGGTCTAATCCATCTGATCTTCTGAGGTCTGATCTGCTAATGTCTGATCCATCTGATCTGCTGAGGTCTGATCCATGTGATCTGCTGAGGTCTGATCTGCTGAGGTCTGATCTGCTAAAGTCTGATCCATCTGATCTGCTGAGCTCTAATCCGTCTGATCTGCTGAGGTCTGATCTACTGAGGTCTAATCTGTTGAGGTCTAATCCGTCTGATCTGCTGAGGTCTGATCTGCTAAAGTCTGATCCATCTGATCTGCTGAGGTCTGATCCATGTGATCTGCTGAGGTCTGATCTGCTGAGGTCTGAAGCAACAGACACTTGCAGATTTCCTAACAAATTGTTGCATATTTTCTCATTTTATACTTGATACCTTGTGATGCATATTAAATATATTTGTTGCTATATAATATATTATGCCCAGCTCTCCATTTTATTTCTGAGTGAAACACTGCAGGTACGATCTGCAAGCACAGAGGAGCAGTTCCATGCCCCAGGTGCTTTACTAAAATGCTTCCTTTATCCTGACCTCATATGAGTGTATCTCATGGGTTTGTTTCCCACATATACTTTGGTGACAAATGGACTTCACTATATTTCTTTTTTCTATTTTGGGTTGACTCACCTGCGCTCCCCATATACAAATCATGTTTTGTTAAAAATGTTACAACAGATAACGTGCCCTTTATCATTTACCCACAATTATAGTCGAGTACATTTAAGAATCTTATTTGGTGTAGGTTATAATAGATCAAAAAGAGAGTTCTTTATAATTTAAATTATAGCATATATAGATGTCAAATATCTCTATCATTATAAAATGGTTTCTACAGTACTAAGCTTTGGCCACTTACAGTACCTAAAATAATTTTATACTCTTGTATTGATGCACCGGACCAGTTCTTTTTAGTACACCTTTGGCCACTAAATATTCTTTTCAGAAAATATAGCAAAGGAAAATTAGAACATATTAATTAATAACTCAAATATCATAGTGTAGGATATTTTGATTGTATGTATCTATGTATTCTAATGTATGTTTTCTGTTCCCTCAGGTGCTGTAAATTATGACTGTGATTCTGCATGACTCCAATAATCCAGCATCTAAAGTGGTTTCATACTGTATTTAAAGAAAACTAATTATTACAGGTCGTTTGCAATTTTTAAACTACATTATCAATATAAAAAACAGATTAATAACCCTAATTAATAAAATATTACATTAGGTTGCATCAGAAGGGAAAACATGTAAATCTACAATACATACAATATATGGTCTATCTAAAACAAATGAAAATGCTTCTGTGATACTATTAACATTTTAATATTTCACAGAGTTTTACACAACAATATGAGTGGTGGGAATACAACTCTAGTGACCGATTTTATTCTTTTGGGGTTTTCTGGTAGTTATGGTTTTACGTTAGCTTTGTTCATTATATTTCTGTTTATCTATATCCTGACAGTCATGGGGAATACTGCTATCATCACCACTGTCTGTAGTGATACTCGCCTGCATACACCAATGTATTTTTTCTTAAGTAACTTATCATTTTTGGAGATATTGTACACATCTAACATTATTCCCAAGATGCTCTCAAATATCATTACAGAGAACCGAACTGTGTCTTTCATAGCATGCATTGTACAGCTGTATTTCTTTGGGTCCTTGGGTTCTACTGAATGTTTCCTTTTGGGGGTCATGGCCTATGACAGATACCTAGCAATATGCCAACCATTTCACTACTCAGTACTCATGAATACTAGGGCAAGTGTACAACTTGCATTCTTTTCCTGGATCACTGGTTTCATAGCTACGTTTGGGGCTATCATCTTGGTCTCTCAGCTGCACTTCTGTGGCCCTAATGAAATTAAACATTTCTTCTGCGATCTTAGGCCAGTCTTGAAACTCTCCTGCAAAAACCCATTCACCATGGAAACTGTGGCTGTGACCTTAGCTTCCACAATTCTGTTGGGCTCTTGTATTCTCACTTTGGCATCTTATGTGCAGATCATTGTAACTATATTAAGAATCCCCTCTTCTGAAGGTAGACAGAAAACCTTCTCTACCTGTGCAGCTCATCTTACCGTGGTTGTCATCTTTTATGGTGCTATGATCTTCATGTATGTCACTCCAGAAACAGTTTACAGCTTTGAATTCAACAAGCTCCTAGCCTTGTTATATACAGTGGTGACTCCATTCATGAATCCCTTCATCTACACACTGAGGAACAAACAAGTGAAAGAGGCCCTTAGAAAAGCAACTATGAGATTGAGACTGCACTACAGTTAAAACAAGATTTATGTGAATTTGTCCCCAAAAAGTGTGCACCTCATCCACAGAGTCGCCATTCACCACGCCGCACAGAGCCCACACTGGGTCTCCATGGACTTTGTTTGTGGTCAGACAGAATTATTATTTGTGTTGTTGCAGTTCAGTGTGTGTCCAGCAGGTGGCGCACTGAATATGTTTTCCAATGATACTCTGAATGCTACAGTAGAGGTGTCTAAGGAGGAGAATGTACATGTCTCTTTGTCTAATGACTTTATACAGTACTGTACATATCTACTGTTGCAGTTTTACACTTTATTAAAAAAAAATATGCATTTAAGTAATCTGTGTCATAACTTTTGTGCTGTGCATGCCATGGGACATGGCGCTTACTCCTTGCCAAACAAGACCAGCTTGTAGTTATGCCTATATTATATATTGCGACATTTACGTCAGGGCAGATAAGAGTGCAACTCTATCTGAAATCTATGAGTAAATCTTTGACAAGTACAAATTCTACAAAGAAACACCAAACTTTGATGGGTGGAGGAATTCAATTAGACACAGATTGGCCAGGACCAAGAGATTGAATAATAGACCTTCTCAAACAAGTCTGGCCAATCTGCCTCCAACTGAGTACCTGCTCAAACCTGTGTCTGCACCAATACCATTACCAGTAGGGACCAACCATCTCTGAAAACAAGTTGAACCTATACAGTATATAACAGTGGTTGTGAAAACATTATGATTTACAATTATTATGTACTGTACTTTGGTATAGCTGTCAAGAGATAGAATATATATTAAGTGATTCCCCTGTCTTTGGTAGTACAACTTTACACTATATTCTTTGGTGGATTTAAACACCATTTTTATTTGAGGGAGACAAATGTGATTAGGTTTGAAAGGAAATACCACAGGTTCCTTTTGGGGTCTGTGGGAATGGACCTGAGGAAGGGGCATTCTGCCCCCAAACTTTGCCCCCCTTACTCTACCACATCAGCTCTGTTCAGTTTTGGCTTTCACTGAATACCCTTTACCCTTCACTCTTTTTCCCCCTTGTGAGTCCCGTTCTCTCCCCCTCTCACCTCCCTCCTCAAACCCACCAGTATGGCAACTGTATGTACTCTTAGATCCTAGGCATGATATTTCTGTAGCATACGTGACATTGTATTTTATATATTTGTTTCTATACAATATTTTTTTGGCATATTCCAGTGTTGAATCTTTATTTTTTTTCAGTGCTGGTAACACCCCCAATTTCTTATAAAGCGAGCTGTCCATGTAAGGAAGCCCTCAAATGTCTCTGAGTTGAAGCAGTTCTGTAAGGAGTAATGGTCCAAAATTCCTCAAAACTGATGTGAGAGAGGACCAGCAGTTGCAGGAAATGCTTACAGTAGTTAAAGTCGTTGCTGCTGAAGGGGGCGCCACTAAGTACTGAATCTAAAGGTTCACCTATATTTTAACACATGGATATTGAATGTTGAATCATTTAAGATTACACGTTGAAAAATGTATCATGTTTTTATGTAATTTGTTTAATCAGGTTATCTTAATTTATTGTTAGGATAGATTAAGATTTAATAAAATGTTATGTTTGAAATATGTGAAATATGTGAAATATGTGAAAATCCTAAAGCATTCACATGCTTTTACTCCAAACTGTACAGTACATGCACTTCTAAAAGAGCCTGTGGAACAATCCCTCCTCAGTCTCTCAGTGTGAGCATCACAAGAACCCCTGCTGGCCCTGCAATCACTCTCGATAAAAAACAAAAATAATCTCTCTCTTGTGATGTTCTGCTCCCTGCTTGTTACCTCCTATGCATGCCTGTCCCGACTCCCTAAAGTCCTTACCTGCTGAGTGAGATGGAATGGGGTATCCAGTCTTCATAATAAAGGTGAAGCTCGACTGGTTACCCTTGAAAATTGTGGGTCCCTGGCAGCTTAAGTAGCACCATAAGCCAGGGACACTATAATGTATAACTAAGACATGTCCTTTTCTGGGTTTTACCTGTTCACCTTTCCCAATAAACATGAGACTTTGGGAGTGGGAGTTTTAGGTGGGATATTGGGTCAAAACCTATCTTGTTTCCAGGAGTTCGGGGGACAAAGTTACCGGTAGTCCCGTAATTCTCCATGCCGCGCAGTCATGATTTGTGGGTCAGCAAGGTGAATTACACCGGGGCAACACAGTGTTCCCCAGAGTCCTGGTTTTCGAGCTCAAATGTCCTAGACCCATATCCTCCACATATATAAGGTTCCCCAAGAGATATATGTTTAATAAAGCAGTGTAGTATGTTTTATAAAATATGTAGAGCTGAACCCCATTATAATGCGGTACTCCGGGTCCACATAATGAGACGTGTTATATTTTTTGGGGGCAAACTTTAATAACACATCACGAGGCTCTGTCAGGCAGCGAGCATGCTGGGAGATAGTCTTTGGATGTCAAAAGCCATAGGGGAAAGGACAGGCAACAAGAGCCTTATTTAAACAGAACACACACACTCGCCGAAGCTGATGAAGCAGGAAAGAGCTGCAGATGCCAGGTATGTCCTCACATAACACCTGATCGCGGTGGTCATTTTGTTTAAAAAATATATATATATTTTAAACGGGAGCTAAGCTGAGACTGCATTATATGCGGATCCGCGTTGTAGCGGATCGTGCTATAATGGGGTTGAGCTGTATTAATGTCTATACAGTCAGCCCGGGCATTAATGTATTAATGTCTATACAGTCAGACCGGGCATCACCTGGTGGAGCCTGCCCAGTAGAGGGCAATGGGTTGACTAGGGGAAGATATCTCATTGGCCGATTCATATTTCCCGCTCGCCTAGCTTTTCGAGCCAACTTGGCATGCCCCTTCCTCTGACATCAGCAGCCAGATGATCCCCATTCTGAGTGGCTGTTAGGGAAATTTCCCACGCTCTGACTGGTCACCGCTCCAACTTCCATGCTCGGATGGAATGTAAGGAGACGCCTGATCAGAGAACCAGATGATCTGTGGCTTGAGTCGGTGAAGCAAAGGCAGACTTTTCAAAGTTGCTCTTTACTAATTTATTTATTTATTTTACCAGGAAGTAATACATTGAGAGTTACCTCTCGTTTTTAAGTATGTCCTGGGCATAGAGTTAAGATGACAAACAATACATGGTTACAAATACAATTACATAAGTGAACAGAGTATACATTATATACAAGACACAGCATGCACAGTTAGAGATAATATATATTATAAGCATATGTAACAGTTACAGACCAGATTAAAATGTGAGACAGCTTTAGTTTTGAAAGAACATAGACTGCTGATTGCTGTGAGAGTCTCCGGTAGATTGTTCCAGTTTTGGGGTGAATGGTAAGAGAAGAAGGAGCGGCCAGATACTTTGCTGATCCTTGGAACCATGAACAGTCTTTTAGAGTCGGATCTCAGATGATAAGTGCTGCATATGGTAGGGGTGAGGAGCTTGTTCAGATAGATGGGTAACTTGCCCAGAATCTATTTGAAGGCAAGACAGTGTGAAAAGCGTGAATAGATAAGAGTCATCAATCTGAGGATCATTTTGCAGAATAACAAATACGTTTATTGCGGTGTACGGTGCACACGCAGAGGAGAGTTTCAAAATAAAACTCCCCCAACGACATGGTGGCATACAGGCCTTATTTATACACAAAATACTAAGACCACGCCCCCTAAACGAGGTTGCATGTGCGTCACTACGTACTGCTGCGGCCGAGTTTATTCGAGCATTTGCCCGTTCTCGGCCGCAGCAGTAACCTGGCGCGCGCCGGAGGGTGCCGGGCGCGCGCCGAAGCAGCGGAGGAGCGCCCTCCGATCGGGGCGCTCTCTCTCCCGCTGCCGGGTCCGCCGGGTCCCCCGGAAACCCCTGCCGCCGTCCCCCACATCGCGGGACACCAGGGCTCCCTCGGGGAGTCCTGGACGCGCGTGCAGGGGGCGCAGGCACCCGATGACGCGTGACCGCACATCGGTGATGCGCGGCACGCTGAGGGAGTGCGGCTAGCACGCCGGGGCATCCCCCGGCTTGCGGTGCTAGCCGTGCTCGGATAAAACGTGTCGGTAGTGTAAGCATATAAGATAAACAGAATATGAATATGAACACATTGAGTTAACAGTATTATTATGGGATTCATATTAGAACTGAAATGACTCAGCTAATATTCCTTATACGGGCCGGTGACTTTTCCACTACATACGGGACTTCATGGGCACCTTCCTCGGAATGCGAGACATGGTGTTATCTATCTTTTATTTTCATAACATTCGCACTTTTGTCTCCTCTTAAAGGTCTTGTGGCTTAGTTGAACAGCTTAATATCATTTAAGACTTCAGGAGCAGGAAAAATAAAAATGTCTTTAAACTAACTTCCATACCAACTTTCATACAGACAATAGACAATATCAGGCACCTAAGATGGATGCTGACTTAAAATGGCGGCGTAGATCCCAGTGCTGTTTATGTCAGACCTCCCTCCCCCCCTCCTTGCATGATATTCTCACTTTGTCAGTTCCCTACTTTTTTATTCTAAAAACATGCTTTTGAGAATTAAGTTTATGATGTTAGTCCAGGGGTACATAGACAGACTCGTATTGTATACTGGGGTGCTCCATCATCTGATACTGCTCATTGGCATGACTCAGAGGACAAGGGCGCACGCCCTTCACTGTCATAGTCTCGTAAGGCGCTGTGGCCAAATTATTTTCCAGAGGTAGAACACTGTACTTGGCATCTTCTTTCTTCAAGGGATTGCTGTTTCTGGCATCAGCAAAGAGTGGCATCTGATTGGAGGGGGTGGCAAATTTGTGGATCATACCTCTGCAACACGTGACACACACATATGACAACAAGTAACACTCCCACACACACCAAAGCATTCGTACGTTTTTGCTCCAAGTGATTTAAGTCATCCATCTAACCCCAAGGGGTGATATTCTGTCCCTTCCCTTTGTAAGCCTCTTTTGAATCTCTTTATTTCATCTAGTTCATGCTGCACATTGCTACTCTGATCTTGAATGAAAACACAACATTGTTCTTCAACTAGGACACATACCCCTCCTTTTGAAGCTAAAACATAGTCTAAAGCAATTCTGTTCTGTAAGGCCATAAGCCTAATCTGAACCTGTTCTTGGTTTAATGATGAAATTAAAAAGTGCAAAATTAAGGCCACATCCTTCCTGTAAATTGTTATCTGACTAAAAATTCATTTTTACACAGGTTTCATGGTTGGTGGAGACACTTGACCCATAAATTGATTCTTGTTCCTAGTGTGTGATACACCCTTAAAAAAATGGGAAAATACAGAAATTATACACATAATACTAAAAACCTTATTTTATGCAAGCAACCTTTCTTTGGGTATGCAGTTGCTAGATAAAAGAAAATGGCATCTATCTCTATCATTATATATTTTCAGAATCATCACAACATTCTATTACTGAGAATTGAAGGGGTTTGGTATCTGTGGAAGCGGATGCCTGATCATCACCCCTGCATGCACTGTATACATCATTCACTCAGAATATCAGAACAGACGATGTCTGCGATGGGTCAAAATGGCTGACTTATGATCCCTTCCTTGTGGCTGACACAGGCCCCTGGGTGACCCCCTCCTTTCGGTGGAGGTGCAACACACTTCTGGATCAAAGTTTTGCTGCACATGACACATACATAGAGAGTGATGAGTACTGCCAAAACACATACAAGAGCTTTCACAAGCCACAGTTCCAGGAAACCAATCCTCCCATCAAGGCTCAATTGTAGCTACATCTTAAATTTCTAACTTAACACACTCTAAAAATAAAAATATTGAGTCTTTGAAAAGTGAAGCTAAATGTTCGGATTAAGACCGGGCCTTAGCCTGGTGTTTTAATTTCCTCGTTGGTTAACGGTTAGAGTTTTGACTCGGCAAGACGTTAACTTGATGCGGCTGTGCTTTAGGTGACTTTGGTCTTTGGTGGAGCTGAAACGAGCTTTACTGTACTTTGGGTCCAGTGAAAGAACTCTGCCACTTTAATTGCTGTATTGATGGTTAGTATAGGCCTTTTCACCTGGGATGAAGAGCATGCTTACGTAGGACATATTTGACTATTAACCCCACCTCGAGTAGGTGCACTTTCAACTTTGCCTAGAGAGACTCAAAAAATGTATTAGTTGCATCCGACTTATTGTTTTATTACCAATAACATGGTCCTTAATTCGTTCCTTTGGACTGCTGATAGTCATAAGTCATCCCATAGTTTCTCATAGGGAGATAATTTATACCTAGGAATAAATTCTTGTATCAATGTGTTTACTTCTGTCTTAGCATCCGCATATAGACAGAGGTATTCCCTTTTAATGTTCCTCAAATTAAAACTAAATAGCCAATGTGAACCTGACTTTGATACAATCTAAGTTCATAAGACTTGATGCCCCATCCATTGCCCAACTAATTTGTATATTCCTTATACGGGCCAGTGACTTTTCCTCTACATACGGGACTTCATGGGCAACCCCCTCGGAATGCGAGACATGGTGTTATCTATCTTTTATTTTTATAACATTCACGCTTTTGTCCCCTCTTCAAGGTCTTGTGGCTTAGTTGAACAGCTTAATATCATTTAAGACTTCAGGAGCAGGAAAATAAAAATGCCTTTAAACTAAATTCCATACCAACTTTCATACAGACAGTAGACAATATCAGGCACCTAAGATGGATGCTGACTTAAAATGGCAGCATAGAACCCAGTGCTGTTTATGTCAGACCTCCCCCCACCCTCTATTCTCACTTTGTCAACAGGAAAGGTGAACTTTGCGCCTAGACTCAAGTGATGGCCACTCTAGTTCTTTGAGTATTTCGCAGTTGTGTGTGTTGCAGTTACATTGGAGGACAAAATGGCATATTGAATTGTAGAAGGTATCAAGTTTGCTAAAGTGGGTTTGGGGTGTCGAGCCATAAACTATGTCCCCATAGTCGATAATAGGCATTAGCATCTGCTGTGCGATACGCTGTCTGACCAGCAGACTTAGGTAGGATTTGTTCCTGTAAAATACACCTAGTTTGGCGTACGTTTTGGATGTGAGGGTATCAATGTGCATCCCGAATGTTAAATGGGAGTCAAACCATATGCCCAAGTATTTAAAACTAATAGCAGGGCAACCAGCTTCATTTTTGGAGCTAGGAAAGCCTGCCCACTGTAGCTGAGGCTGTCAGACGCGAGGACCAAGTTCTCAGAATAAAACGTAGCAGTCGTGGTTGGGTTTTCTACCCAAAAAGAGTACCAAGAAACTTGGGACGTGGTCCCGGTCAGGGTAAGCTTTCTGAAGCAGGCCCCCTGCACCTATTTGAGGCTAGTTTTTGACCCCTGACCCCCAGTAAGTTTGTATTCTCTCTGTATTTTGTATATCCATTGTGTGTATGTGGGTTTCACCTGAATAAACCTCATTTTTTTCCACTATCTTGTTTTGCCTATTGAATTATCCCAGAAGGTATAAAGTGTTAAAAGTGCTGTTCCTTCGTGACACTGACACACAAACCCAGCCACTATGCCACACCCTGCTCTCTTCACTCTCAATCACAATGTGAACAACAGTGAGAAAGTTGGAGGGCCTTAGCGCGTGTGCATGCGAATCACAAACAAACAAACAAATGGGTGGATTTTATGACATTCTTAGTGAAAGGAAAATGCAAGTGTAATCAAGAGCATTCATCCGAATCTGTTACTGTCCAAACTGCCTACTAATACAGTATCCATTTGCTGATTACATTTTGGTCAAAAGTCTGCAATGAATTTGTAGTTTTAATTGTGACATTTACCATCTCTATTAAAAATGTTGTACTCAACTGGGAAGTGAAATTTCCCCAATGTTACCTCTTTTCGTAACCCAAACTTTACTCCGGGCATGTCCTCTCTGGATTTCATGTTATAGAGCTGAAGTAGGGTCAATAAAATGTACAATCTTTTGTCTGATACGAGAGTAGGACAATTAGGAACTGTATATCCATTTCTCTGCTGAAGGTGTCGGACTAATTGTTCACCTTTTCCCTGTGCGGTTGACTTTGTTGAGGTTTTTTGCATTTTTTGCAGGGAGTTTTTTACATGGTCAAAGGAAGTAGAGTACCATTGGACTTTATTTTTTGCCCTTTGGGAACGGGCCTGAAAATGGGGTCCTAACCCCGAAATGTTACCCCCCTTTCCCGCATCTTCACGTTGTTTGCACCACCTCCTCCCCCCTGCAAAGCCCTCCCTTTCCCTTCACGTTGTTTTTTCTTTCTCCCTGGTCACATTTGTTATGGTATTGTGATTTACTTATACTCCTTATGGGTTTGTGCTTTTCTTCTCCATTAAAACATTTGGCATATACTGTACCTTTTCTATTTATCTTTTATGAGTGCTGGGAACATTGGATTTTACATATATTTCATGTTTTGATTGTTATAAGTTAACTGTTGGCAGGAGTTTTATGGCGAATGTTAGTCTGGTGTGTTAAGTGTTAACTCTTGGTCGTAAGGCAAAGTAAAGCTTTGTCTATCTATCTACAGTATCTATCTATCTATCTATCTATCTATCTATCTATCTATCATCATTTACCTTTAGGCCAGTAAAGCTAAAGTTGGTGATGCTTTTTTTTTTATTATTAAAAATGGATATATATTATTAATTAAATAAAATTATATTATTAATAAAGCTGTCAGCTTGGATATTTTTGAGAAATTGTATAACAGACTTGTATAAAGATGTGTAAATCATAATCAGGTCCCTATTTTTCAATATAGTGTAATATTTATGTTATTGTTTCCCCTTCCCTTGTGTTAATGCTCAGAACCCCTTCACATCAAATTTTAAAAACCTGCAATAAAATATGAGATTATAACAGGTTTTTCCTTATTTAAAATCTCATATATAGTATTGGTGGGGTGGGAGGGGGAAGCTATTTTTGCTTCTGTAGAATTTCTGCCGAGTTGTTGTATGTTCTCAAAATCACTTCAGAGACACACATATCTTCTTTTTAAATTGAATTTGCCTGGCTGGATCTATCTCATCAATACAAATCCTTTTATTTTACTCTCTAGGTTCAGAGAAGACCAGAAATGTTCTATAGTAGGTTCAGTCTTACATGGGACCACAGAAAATGTTTGACAGTTAATGGTTTGGTGGGTTAAATCTCTGTGATTAGTACAGATTTACATGTAGCAGGCTTCATGTTTCCACCAAGAAACACAATACACAGTAGCCCACTATAAAGCAGTATATCACAGAGTTTGCATAGTGTTCAATGGACAATGAAAAACAAACACCCCTGTTAATATAAATCATTATAAATAATTATGGGTGCCAAATGTGACACACTTTTAGGATGACAGTCCTTTATCCCTTCTTTTATTTATTTGAACTATATGGATTGTAGATTTATGATTAGCCCAGAGTACAATCAAAAGGATCGGGCAAGAGATATACTGTAGAAATGTACTGTAGCCATACTACGTTTTTTTTTCTGATGGGAATCCTCACTTTGGGTGGTCCCATTCAGAAATAAAGAACAGTCCACAGTGTTTTGCTTTTTATGTCACGATTTAAAGAAAACACAGTCTAGCTACATCTGTAAATGATAATTTTAATATAGAGGTAAAGAATCCCCTATAAACATGCAGTACTAAGATTATTATTCAGGTGTGGGACAATTCCTGTTTTTATAACCCCATAATTATGTAATTCAATTCACATAAGTCCTTTCTGTGAGAAGTCAAACTTACTTAAGTAAGAGATCACTGAAGCAAGTCACAGGAAAATTGAGAAGATTAATAAAACAAACTCCCTAATCTAATGTTATAACATTTACAAACAGTTACTGTACAAACCAGCATTACAAATGTTTTACAAATAGTTATACAATACTTATCCAACCAACGGCAACTAAGACTTAAACAATAGAACATATTATATAACTGCCAATGTTAACATGATCCTATTTGGGATAATGATCGCCCTTCTGTAAAAGATGGTTTAATCCAGTTTTTACATCTTGGATTTAGGGCCATAATTACTAAGCAGACTTATGCTACCCTGCACTTTTTGGCATTGGAAAACACCTTGCAGCACATTGAAGTCAATAAGCTGTAATGTGTCTGTCAGTGCTGCAAGGTGTCTTAAGGCAGGAGACTGCTTAGTAAATATGGGCCTTTATTAAATTGTGCATAAGGTTTATCTGGTATCAAGGTGTGCTTCCCTTTATGGTGAAAGAAATGAGTACATTATAGTACAGAATTTAGGATAAAGCTGATCCGGTGCTACCGCACAGAAAACTTAGTTGTCTTCGATGTGGCTTTCCGTGCAGTAGAGCCAGGTCAGTGTTATAGCACTTTATAGAACAAGCCTCAAAAATGAATTTTTCCATATTACCTTTCAAATTAGTTCATTTATCACTGACAAATTATAAGAGGAAGATATTATTTCATTAAGATATGGAACATATTCGTTACATAGTAGATGAGGTTGATAAAAGATATTCCATACATCCAGGTCAACCTATGCTAAATGTAGGCGACATATACTTTATCCTATATCCGTACATACAGTATTTTGATCCAGAGGAAGGCAAATAAACAACCACAGTGAAATATCATCCAATGATAGCTCATAAGGGGGGAAATAAATTCCTTCTTGACTCCAAACTTTGCAACCAGATTATTCCCTGGATCAACATCCTTCCCATGTTTACTTATTTGGTATATCCCTGTATACCTTTCCTTTCTAACAAAACACAAAATAAACAATATAAACCGGCGCCGATACAGTCCAAAGGTGAATATTAAAGTCCAATGGTATTAAAGTCTCTAATGGTGGATATCTGTTTGTATGACTTTCCAGCTTTTCCTCAGGATGTTACTCCATACATGCAGAAAAGAGACAAAGAAAACACATCATAGTGCAAAAACGCAATGTTGTAACATGCAGGACAAACAAGACAAGACAAACACTACATAGAACAAGCAAGGCTGACTAATATTAAAGAGTTGATTTATTACACACAATAAAAAGCTGTAGCAGATGTGGGGAAACCTCTCTGGCAATCTGACTCCCCTGCAGCCTCTGTGTGTGTCTCAGCAGCTGCGAGTTGTTCCAGTGACATGTTTCCGGCGGCAGGCTGATTGACAGTCCCTGGAGAGCTACAGAGTCGCCTGGAGCGACGTACTTCCGGTCGCAGAGCGAAGGAGACCCCTGGATGTCACGTGCTCGGACGGAGCTGCAGCCGGTCACCGTCCACCCATACCTCTGCTTATGATCTGTGGCAGTTCTGTAAGTAGGACTCTGGTTTTAACACACCGGATCCCACATCTGCTACAGCTTTTTATTGTGTGTAATAAATCAACTCTTTAATATTAGTCAGCCTTGCTTGTTCTATGTAGTGTTTGTCTTGTCTTGTTTGTCCTGCATGTTACAACATTGCGTTTTTGCACTATGATGTGTTTTCTTTGTCTCTTTTCTGCATGTATGGAGTAACACTCTGAGGAAAAGCAGGAAAGTCATACAAACAGATATCCACCATTAGAGACTTTAATACCATTGGACTTTAATATTCACCTTTGGACTGTATCAGCGCCGGTTTGTATTGTTTATTTTGTGTTTTGTTTCACTAACTGTGTCTTGGAGTTAGTACCACCTGGCAGCCTAGTTTAATTATTGTATTATTAATAATTTTTGATTCTGTGCAGGGTCACATATTATTTATCACATACACTGTATTGTTATTGCATTATCTTATAGCGCTATTTACACCAATCTTTTTCTTGTTCTTTCCTTTCTAACAAGATTCTTTAAGATATCTATGGTGTCTGTAAAAATCTATAACATCTTTGTCAACCAATATGAAACATTTTGGCTTTTTAAATAGAAATACAGTACGAGCAAAATTGTACTTTTTTTCTTTAATAAAATAATAGAACAGGCACAGGAGACGTTACACACTCACTACAGACGTTTTCTACAGTATCTTGTTTTTGTCAATTTCACTTCACCAGTTTATACTGTATATACTGTATAAAAAAAATACAACTTTTAACATTATTTTGCAGTCAAAAGCTTTCCTTAAATATCTGGAACTCTCTATATAAATCTTCAGTATCCTTTTTTGAAGCCATTGACCAGGACACATTTATACCACTGCACATCTTTAATATCCCTTCCTCAAACAGCAGCAACGTTTGTCTCTTGTTTCCCTACCCAATATTATGAGAAGAAGGATAGAGAACAGATCTTGAAGCATCATCCCTCCACTTGAGTTGAAGTTGATGTATCATCACCTTTGGATTACCCCAATTTTCATCATACTCAATAGGTCTTAAGCCACTTCTCAGTCTTTTTAACAGCTGTAGTCGTGGACAGTAATGCAGCTAAATTCTCTGTCCTTCTTTAGACCTGTATTCTCTGCTGCGGAGGTCATTGGAAACACATCAAGCAACTTGAGAAAACATCTACCCTTGCTTAACAAGGAAAATAAATAAGAGTATTTTTTTCATGGCCACTTTCACATCTTTGTTTCTCAGGGTGTATATAAACGGATTGATTAATGGAGTCCCGACACAATATAGAAGTGAAACCTCC
Organism: Ascaphus truei; assembly: GCF_040206685.1. Taxonomy (NCBI): domain Eukaryota; kingdom Metazoa; phylum Chordata; class Amphibia; order Anura; family Ascaphidae; genus Ascaphus; species Ascaphus truei. The sequence goes on from NC_134495.1 coordinate 26,655,848, forward strand.
TTTCTCAAATTTAAAGAAGGACATACATTGAGGAAAACATAGCTGAAAAGACCTGTAAAATAAAAGATCACCACCACGATGAGGTGGGAAGAGCAGGTAGCGAAATGTTTCTGCAAGTTCTTGGAGGTTGACATCTAACAGACTGTGCAAGTTATCCGGACGTAGGAGAGGATGGTTACACAGCAGGAGCTCAGTAACACAGCTGCCGCAAAGATGGAACTCACAAGTTCAGTGTTACCATTGTCATTACAGGACAATCTCAAGAGAGGAGCCAAATCACAGAAAAAATGATCAACTTTATTGGAACCACAGAAGATCAGCTTGCATGTCATTACTGTTGGGACAATAGGAGCCATAAACCCAGCAATCCATGAACCAGATGCCAATTTCAGACAGGCATTATTGTTCATGATGGCAGAATATCTTAGTGGTTGACAGATAGCCATATACCGATCAAATGCCATAGAGGCCAAGAAAAAATTCTCAGTGCAAGCCAGCGAAAGAAAGAAGTATAACTGAGTCATGCAAGCTGTAAATGATAGAGATGTAGTTTGCATTAGCAGCGCCTTCAGCATTGTGGGGAAAATTACTGTAACATAACATATTTCTAAGAAGGATAAATTGACCAGGAAAAAGTACATTGCTGTGTGAAGAGCCCTTTCTGCCTTGATGACAATAATTATCACAGCATTGTTGAAAATGGTGATAATGTAAATAACAGAGAACGCTGTTACAACTAAAATCCTCAGATTCTCGTGTAATTCAAAGCCTAAGATAAGGAATTCTGTCAAAGCGGTTTGATTCTCCATGATGATCTGACAGTCTTCTTCCTATTTTTTTTAACTCTAAATTGAGAAGTGAGAGAAACTAACACAGAGGGAAGACACAATAGGCCCAGACAGTGATCTCAGATTCTAAATCTACAGTATAGTATTCGTCCTATTTCTAGTTGAGTCTCTGAATTTCTTCATATGATTCTTGATTTGATTACTGATATAGTGAAAAGATGTAGTAGCTGGTTCAGTTCTAGAGAGCTGGAGATCTTTTGCCAGCTCTGATATAATTAGATCAACAAGACAGTTCTTCTTACATGAACCCTATGTACATCGTTTTTAAAACACTGCTGAACACCACTGTTTACAAGGAACACTCTAAAATGAGACCTATATGACAGATATGGAGACCGATATCATACATGCACAAATTCAAGGCAGTAATAAAACGGCATCTGTTTTCGTATTGCAACATTCAAATCTCACTTATATTCCTATTACTAAATTATGTTTTACTACGAGTGATGAGAGGTTGACTGGAGAAAATACAGCACAAGCATAGAAATGCTACTTGACTGCTGATTTCGGATTCATCAATAGTCATCTTTCTAAAGTTTTCTGAACAGTCAATGAAATCTGCTGAAACAGAAAATAAGCAAAAAAAAGAAATAGCTACAGTTGAAAATTGGTGCATACACATTAAAATACATGTACTAAGCATTAAGCAGAATTAGCATTACAGTGCCTAAGCATACTGTATATAGTATGCCACTCTTATGTCGTACTGTGGATAAATGGGCATCAACACTTAACTTTTAAGAAGATACGTATCCGTGGTTGCAGATGGGATTTATTCTATTAAGATGATGTTTCATTTGTATTGTGATCTATGTCATTAAGCTATACAGTGGTTCTTGGAGCTAAGAGACAAGCTTTCCAACACAATATTATATTCCAATGTACAGTATACTGTAAAAATGGTATGGTGGCACACATTCATATAAAATAACACTTTGCATTGCATTACAGGGCAATCCCCAGGGTAAATTGATATAAATGGAAATTGTTTTTATGTGGTAGTTTACTTATTACAGTTACATTTACAATGAAACACTGACTTTCTTCTTTTGATGCAAATACTAATATCTAAACCTTAAGCCCTACATATAGTTACAAAGTTACATAGTAAATTAGGTGTAAAAAGACTTACTGTACTTCCATCAAGTTCAACCTATGCTAAATTTAGACGAAAGACCACAGCAATCATGCACATTGCAGTATTCCCTTTGATTTCCTCAGATGTCACACTGATGGTGCATTTTTAATGTACTATATAGTGATATGTTTATTATTTGAGCTCACTTTTTTAGATTTAATTCCTACTGATCTCTTTTTTTTAATCCTGTGGAGAGAGGAGAGAGAGAGAGAGAGAGAGAGAGAGAGAAAGAGAGAGAGAGAGAGAGAGAGAGAGAGAGAGAGAGAGAGAGAGAGAGAGAGAGAGAGAGAGAGAGAGAGAGAGAGAGAGAGACAGAGACAGAGAGAGAGACAGAGAGAAAATATATGAATAAAACACACATACATGACATAGGGAGAGAGTAATATGCCACTGTATCAGAACAGCCATTTATTACTCCCAATGGTGTGTTGCAAATGGACATACACAACGCATCAGAGGGAGAAGTGGCCTTTGTTTTGAATCAGCCGTGAAGCAGCAGGGCTGAACTTGCTATTTCCCAAACTAGCACCCCAGCAGGAATAATAATGCCTACATATGTAAGTACAGTTTGCAGTAACCAGTTTTACTGAAAGAGGAATATCCTGTACTTTAAGTATCAGACAAGATACTATACAAAGATATTACTTATTTAACGATACGAGAGATAATAAGCTCACCAGATGGAAAGAGTAAGCCTATATACTGTACCATACAGTAGTTTTATATCCAATCTTCTTAAGCAAGAGAAGCTGTGTTTCACCCTTTATACATTGGAGAAGGTCTCTCTTGGGAAGAGCTAGATAAAAAAAATATCTGCAAGAGGAAAACAATAACACAAATGGGAATGATGCACTTTCTCAATAATAAAACAATACAACACAATACGCAGAGTATTCAATTATGATTAAGTGAAAATACTGTTGTTATGGCAAATTATGTTGTCTCTGCTTGTACAATAGAACAATACAGAATATATATATATATATATATATATATATATATATATATATATATATATATATAACAAAAAGCAGCAGCCAGCACTCCAAGCAACAAATGTAAAGTCAAGGTGCATGCTCCATAGAAATCAATATAGAAACCCTGTCTTCCCATAAGAGAAGGCACAAAAGCAGCAACACTCAGATAAAGCAAAAAGACATGTATTAGCAGTTACAAAACAGCACACTATAAACCCAAAGGGTTTATAGTGTGTTGTTTTGTAACTGCTAATACATGTCTTTTTGCTTTATCTGAGTGTTGCTGCTTTTGTGCCTTCTCTTATGGGAAGACAGGGTTTATATATATATATATATATATATATATATATATATATATATATATATATATATATATATATATATATATATATATGCATTAAATAAAATCATTTCTTGTTTGTTACAGCTTCAGTATATGTCATGTTTTGATGGTTATAAGTTAACAATTGGCTGGGAGTTATAGGTCAGATGTTAAAGTCTGGTGTGTTAAGTTCAAACTCTTGGTCATAAGGCAGAGTAAAGCTTTATTTATTTATTCATTTATCTATTTATCTATCGTCATTTACCTTAAGGCCAGTAAGGCTGAAGTTGGCGATGAGTTTTTTAAGTGAAACTTCTTTGATGGCACCTACTGTACCAAACAAAAATTTCTGTTGGAATAAATCGCCTACATGGTGACAGAAGTGACGTCACTGCTGGCAGAAGAGGCCGTCGGCGATGTCGGTGTTGGCAGCCAGGCACGCATGCGCAGAGGCCTCCCGTGCTTGGCGCGCATTTGTAGATGCCTCCCGCGCTTGGTGTGCATCCACAGAGGCTTCCCGCGCATAGAGCGCATTCACAGAGGCCTCCTGCTCTCCACACGCATGTTGTGCATGCGCACAGGCCTCACTCCCCCAGCGCACATGGCGCAAATGCGCACAGGCCTCCGACACTTGACACGCATGCGCAGATACCTCGTGCTCGGCGCACATGGCATACATGTGCACAGGCCTCATGCGCTTGGCACGCATGCGCAGAGGACCCCACAATAGCAGCATAGGGACACACAGAGAGAAAGAGACACACACACATACACACAGAGATACACACAGACAAACACACTGACAGACACACAAACATAGAGAGGCACACACTCATAGAGAGACACACACACATAGAGACACACACACACAGACACACATAGAGAGACCCATACACAAAAACATTGAGAATCACGCAGACACACACACACACATATAGACACACACCCACAGGCACACACAGACACACACACACAGAGACACACACACACAGAGACACACATAGACAGACAGACACACACACACAAGGAATTCACAGTTAGTATAAATATAGAAGTGCAAATAGCTAAAACAGGGGCGGTTTGCCAAGCACGCTCATTCTAAGTCATACTTTTTTGTGTTTTGTCACTGAAATTGTGTTTTGATTTTTCATTGAGAACAACACCATCACAAATACAATTTCTGTGACAAAACAGTGACAAAAGGCAAAGAAGTTTCACTTAAAATGCGCATGCTCGGCACACACTTTATTACACCATTTTCTATATAATTACAGGTTTGTCTCATTATTTATTTAAATTTAAGGTGCACATGTGTTCAGGGCAGGACCTACAAATCTAAACTGTTCTCTGTGGCTGGAGGTCCTAGCCAGAGTTTATATAATAAGCTTACGGTTAATGGTAAGTAGTTAGGATATTTCAAAGAAATTGTATAACAGAGACTTTTATAAAGATGTGTAGCCAAGATCCCTTAGGCTACTAATTCTCTGGCCCCTCTAGCACTTTAAGTCCCAGTAAAGAGTGGGCAGTGTTTGGGAGCAAATCCTGCATGGCCTGGTTGTAGTGTTATGTGTGTGTTACCTAATAAAGTTCAGGAGTAGCCAGGTATTACAAGGGGGGCCTATGATTGATAGGAGACTGCTTACAAGCCACTCTCCTTTGAAGGAGGGTTTTTTTCTCTTTGGGTTAGAGATAGTGTTTCTGGGAGTTTGTTTGGTGCTGCCCTCCCTGCTATGAGGATGCAGCAGTTAGCCTCTCCTGGGAAGGGAGTAGGCGGAGGCCTTGCCCTTTTAGGGGGCAAGTTATGATGAGGAGGGCTGCTAAGGGCCTCATTGCCTTATGGGAATGATGCCTGTAATATTGTACTGAACCAAATAATGCCCAGTTATATCATCTCGGAGGTGATGCATGATGAGAGAACAACATTAGAAGAGTGCCCCTGAGGTTCATCCTGGCTGCCCCAGGAACTTCATGGGCTGGAGGCGCTGCGCTGACTTAAGAACCATCCCTGATAGCCTGTCCTGATGTCTAACCCATACCATTGCGGAGATCACAGGCCTTCTGTTCCACCTCACAGGTATGCACCAGCACCAGAATACAATTGGTAGCGACATAATCTCACTTAGGGAGGGGGAAAGGTTGCTACAAATGGAGGCGCTGCTGAGATAGCATCAGGACAGGCTTTTACAGCAAGTGAGAACAGAAGGAATTCACCTATTATGCCAAGTCAGAGGGCCCATGGGTGTGTAGTGTCTATAAGGGAACCCTATGGGATCTTAAGGACCGGGCTCCCCGGCCAAAATGGAGCTTTCCCATGAACCCCTCCTATTCAAGTACATGCACATGTAGTATGTGTAAGAACTGTGTCATAACTAAGAAGAGGTGCAGGGATAGTGTCTTGAGGCTTCCCCGAGAAGACTATGGCCTGACCGTGCTATTATAACCAAGAAGAGGTGTGGGGGTAGTGCTTTGAGACTTCACCGAGGAGACTATGGCCCACCCGGTGCTATTATAACCAAGAAGAGGTGCGGGGGTAGTGTCTTGAGGCATCATTGAGAAGACTACGGCCCGACCATCCTATTCCATTTCCCTGGGTACATGCCTACAGGGAATGATGCCTGTAATATTGTAATGAACCAAATAAAGCCCAGTTATATCATCTCAGAGGTGATTCTAGATGAGAGAACAACCTAAGAAGAGTGCCCCTAGGTTCATTCTGGCTGCACCAGGATTCTCATGGGCTGAAGGCACTGCGCTGACTGAAGGGGAGTTAACCCCTTCACTACCATAGTGGTGGGAACGGCTATAGTAATGAAGGGGTTAACCAGTCCCGTTACCCCCCCGGAAGGCCTAAACATCCATCCTTGGGGCTACTACCCCCTTCACCCAATCCTTCTACCCCCAAGAAACAAAAATAAACACATTAACCCTACTAACCACCTCTTCTACTCCCAACAACCGTGCCAAACACATGCAGCACAGTAATGGGCAAAATGACTATTATCCAGATGTAACCATGTTTCCCCCAGAAAACAGGAAACTACTAGTGCTGCTCTTATACCTATTGGCTCCAGGAGCCTGAGCCTCTGCCACGAAGAGCCTGGGGTGTATACTTACTCTGGTGCAGCGCCTCCACCTATGAGGGATCCCTGGAGAGCAGAAGCAGCCCCTCACAGTACACAATAATTACACACACACTGTATAAAACTAACGGAACCTTTACAGTAAATGAATAGCATATGCAAAAGGAGGACTCTCCCTTATGGTTAAGAATATATATGTGCGCAGAGATATTACCCAAAACCGTGTCGCACACCGTGTCCAATATTGCATATCTCACACAGAGTTCCCAAGAGTCCCACAGTAATGTTTAATCCCTTGGTCACTAGTCCCACAGTGTCCCCAAAGAACCAACCCTTATAGACGTGATCAGTGCCTGGGTATATACCGGTATGTTGGTGCACTTGTTGACTTTTACCTGCCAGGCACGGCAGCACCTGGTCTGATGAGACTTCGCAAAGGATCCGCAGATACTCACTCCTACACCGACGTCGTCAGGGTGATTCCTCCCAGGTAGTGTCTCTTTAGTCTCTTTGGTGAGGCCTGGTCCCAGACCTCTCTTCAGGGAGTTCAGCGTCTGCTGTGTCCCTAGCTATATATACTACAGAGATCTGTTCCCTATAATAGGGCCTGTCCCTGTAGCAGCCCCAATCTAGATTGACTCAGGGCCTATCTTGGTCCTAGGGGGTATTTGCTGGCCTAGTGCAGAGGCTTTTTGCCTCTTTCTCTGCATGGACCCTCTGTCCCCTACCTCTGCCTGTGTTCGCACGCTTTTCCACTGCGCCTGCACAACATAGAATGGCTGCCGCTGCTCATCTGCGCATGTGCAAGCTTCCACAAAATGGTGGCTCCTTCCGCAACCACCAGAGCCCCCAGCGACGCGATTGCTGTCCCCGCACACACCGCATCTTGTCACCGCATGCCCCCTCCCACGGAGCTCCTGCGACACGTGCACGTGCCCCCGCACACCCCCAGCAACCGGCCGCAACTCTTCCAACCGCATGGAGGTAATTACTCACAAAGGGGGACCTGGCTACACCAATATGGATAATAGTGCATTTGCCCATTATAAAATCATACATTCGCCAGCCAGCATTAATAAAGTATATAAAACGTTCAATTACCCCTGCCATTATGAAGGGTGTCATTGTCAGCATACTGCAGGTCCATGTCCTCCGATGCCAGCAAGAACACAAGAAAAAATACAATCTAATGGACCCTAAACCCTTACTCAACTTAGTGGTTAATAACCGCTATAATAATTAAGGGGTTTACCCACACTCAACCTCTACCCACCCGGGAGGCCTAACCACCGACCCTGGGACCACGATACCCATCTTGTACCCATTGATTGGCACAGTGGTATCATACCTACAGTATATAATATAGGCATGGTAAGACACTATATCACTCAATGGCACAGTGGTATATCATACCTATATAATATACGCATGGTAAGCCACTATATCAATCAATGGTCAACCTAATACAGTAAAAATAGTGACTGGGTTTATTTATTTAATTGATTGGTTGGATAGATGTTTATTTATTTGTATTCTTATGTTTTGGAATAACATAATTGTAATTCTTTTGCTGTTTTAGTGATACTGTAGATTATTGTAATTGATGTGTAGTTGAAGCTTTTTAGTTCTTTTATTGTTGGGTGTTTAGGTGCTTGAGTATTTCTTTGATTATTGTAGACTTTTGGCCTTAATTATTTTTATTAGGTTGACCATTAAGTGATATAGTGGCTCATAATGCCCATATTATATGGGTATGATATAGCACTTGCTAATCAATGGGTACAGGTTGAGTATAGTGGGTCTGGGTGGGTGGTTAGGCCTCCCGGGGGATGGGGGTTAACCCTTTAATTACAATAGTGGTTATTAACTGCTATCGTGGTTAAGGGGTTAGGGGCCATTAGATTGTATTGTTTCTTGTATTCTTGCTGGAGGACATGGACCAGGAGTATGCTAACGAGGGCGCCCTTCATGATGGCAGGTGTAAGTTGAAAATTGTATTTACTTTATTAATGCAGGCTTGCTAATATTTGATTTTATAATGGGGGGTAGGTTTTTTGGGGGGTAGAGGAGGTGGATAGTAGGGTTGTTGTGTTTTATTGCGTGTAGCGCGGATGGGTGAAGTTTGCATTTGGCCCTTGGTGGGTGTGTATACCTACCAGGTGGGTAGCAGGAGGGGTTAACCCTTTCATTTCCTTAGCACTATTAATCACTAGGGTAATGAAGGGGTTAACTCCACTTGCAACACCCACCAAGGTCCAAATACCACCTTCACCCACCCCCACTACCCATAATAAACATGCAGTGGTAGCTAACCTCTTCATTGCCTTAGCGGTTAGCCGTTAGCGGCCTCCAGTGCTGACATTAATGGGTTTCAGCTCCGGAGACTCCCGGCATGAATCTGATGCAAATAAAAAGTATTTTTTTTTTTCTAAGTCCTCTCTCACCGCCTTATCGGCAGGTTCTCACCACCATCACGCCAACTTTTCCTGAGCTTTGATTAGCTAAGATAACCTATTCGAGGTTACTAGAATTGCACACATGTAAGAACCTGACGATAATTAGCTTATATCGGCTTGCCTGGCAATTTTTTTTTTTTGGAGAAAAAAAAATGCAGATAAAGGTTTTTATCGGTCACTTAGGCTTACTGAATAGCAGATTGCCTTTTTGGTTAAAAGGCCTCGATAAGTGGCTTATCGAAGCTTATGGCATAGGCCCCTAAGTCTTGTTGCTGATGAGAATCCTCACTTTGGGTGGTCTCATTCAGAAATGATGAACTGTCCACAGTGTTTTGCTTTGTATGCCACGGTTTAAAAAAAAACTCAGTCTGGCTACATCTGGAAATGAACATTTTAATATAGTGGTAAAGAATCCCCTATAAACATACAGAATTAAGATTATTATTCTGGTGTCGGACATATCCTGTTTTAAAACCCAATAATTATGTCATTCAATTCACATAAGTCCTTTCTGTGAGAAGTCAAACTTACGTAAGTAAGAGATCACTGAAACAAGTCACAGGATAAGAGAGAAATGAATTTAAAAAAAACTCCATAATCTAAAGTTATAACATTACAAACAGTTACTGTACGAACCAGCATTACAAAAGGTTTTACAAATAGTTATACAGTTCTTGTCCAACCTAAGTCCAACGACTACTAAAACATAAACAATAGAACAGATTATAGAACTGCCAATGTTAACTTTATCCTATTTGGGTTAATGATAGTCATTCTGTAAAAGATGTTTTAATCCAGTTTTTACATCCTGGATTTAGGGCCATAATTACTAAGCAGCTACCCTGCACTTTTTGGCATTGGAAAACACCATGCAGCCCATTCAAGTCTATATGTCTGTCAGGGCTGCAAGGTATCTTATGGCAGGTGACTGCTTAGTAAATATGGGCCTTTATTAAATAGTGCATAAGGTTTATGTGGTATCAAGGTGTGCTTCCCTTTATGGTGAAAGAAATGAGTGCATTATAGTACAGAATTTAGGATAAAGCTGATCCGGTGCTACCGCACAGAAAACTTAATAATAGTACATTATAGGCTAAAGCTGTAAAATTCCAGGCATTATTGAAATCCCTGCTCTCTGATTGGTTAAAATTCCGGGCATTATCCAATCAGTAATGCCCAGCATTTTTGCAGACTGCAATGTGTTTGTTTCCAGCCAATCAGCTTTTAGAACAGCTCTGAGACAGGGCAGGGGATTGGCCAGGAAGAAGCAGAAGGCAGTGACTCATCCCCCTCTCTCTGTGAACACAGCTGCCAGACTTAGTTGAATTGGGGAAGGAGAGAGAGAGTGTGTGGCTGCAAATTAAGTGGCTGTCTGCAGTTTGTTTGTGGCTGCAGTTTCTCTGTGTGTGTGTCAGCAGTAGCAGCAGCAGCAGTAGTGTTTATGGGTGTAGCAGTAGCAGTGTGTGTGTGTGTGTGTGTGGCAGTGTCAGCAGTAGCAGCAGTAGTGTTTATGGGTGTAGCAGTGTGTGTGTGTGTGTGTGTGTGTGTGTGTGTGTGTGTGTGTGTGTGTGTGTGTGTGTGTGTGTGTGTGTGTGTGTGTGTGTGTGTGTGTGTGTGTGTGTGTGTGTGTCATATCAGTGACATATCATTCAATGATTACTCATAAGGGGAAAAATAAATGCCTTCCTGACTCCAATAATTGGCAATTGGATTACTCCCTGGCTCAACATCCTTCCCATGTTTACTTATTTGGTATATCCCTGTATGCCTTTCCTTTCTAACAAGACTTCCAACCTTTTTTTTGGAAGATATCTATTGTGCCTGTAAAAATCTATAACGTCTTTGTAAACCAATATTACACATTTTGGCTTTTTAAATAGAAATACAAGCAAAATTGTACATTTTTTCTTTAATAAAAGAATAGAACAGGCACAGGAGACGTTACACACTCACTACAGCCGTTTGCTACAGTATCTTGTTTTTGTCAATTTCACTTAACCAGTTTATATATAATGTATAAAAATAAATATAACTTTTAGCATTATTTATCCTTTCTTGAAGCCACTGACAAGGACACATTTATACCACTGCACGTCTTTAATATCCCTTCCTAAAACAGCAGCAACGTGTGTCTTTTGTTTCCCTACCCAATATTATGAGAAGAAGGATAGACAACAGATCTTGAAGCATCATCCCTCCACTTGAATTGAAGTTGATGTATCATCACCTTTTGATTACCCCAATTTTCATCATACTCAATAGGTCTTTAGCCACTTCTCAGTCTTTTTAAGAGCTGTAGTCGTGGACAGTAATGCAGCTAAAGTCTTTGTCCTTCCTTAGACCTGTATTCTCTGCTGCGGAGGTCATTGGAAAGAATTTGAGAAAACATCTAGCCTTGCTTAACAAGGAAAATAACTAAGAGTATTTTTTTCATGGCCACTTTCACATCTTTGTTTCTCAGGGTGTATATAAACGGATTAATGAATGGAGTCCCCACACTATATAAAAGTGAAACCTCCTTTCTCAGATTTAAAGAAGGACACACATTGAGGAAAACATAGCTGAAAAGACCTGTAAAATAAAAGATCACCACCACAATGAGGTGGGAAGAGCAGGTAGTGAAATGTTTCTGCAAGTTCTTGGAGGTTGACATCTTACAGACAGTGCAAGTTATCCGGACGTAGGAGAGGATAGTTACACAGCAGGAGCTCAGTAACACAGCTGCAGCAAAGATGGAACTCACAAGTTCAGCGTTACCATTGTCATTACAGGACAATCTCAAGAGAGGAGCCAAATCACAGAAAAAATGATCAACTTTATTGGAACCACAGAAGATCAGCTTGCATGTCATTACTGTTGGCACAATAGGAGCCATAAACCCAGCAATCCATGAACCAGATGCCAATTTCAGACAGGCATTATTGTTCATGATGGCAGAATATCTTAGTGGTTGACAGATAGCCATATACCGATCAAATGCCATAGTGGCCAACAAGAAAGTCTCAATGCAAGCCAGCGAAAGAAAGAAGTATAACTGAGTCATGCAAGCTGTAAATGATAGAGATGTAGTTTGCATTAGCAGCACCTTCAGCATTGTGGGGAAAATTACTGTAACATAACATATTTCTAAGAAGGATAAATTGACCAGGAAAAAGTACATTGCTGTGTGAAGAGCCCTTTCTGCCTTGATGACAAATATTATCACAGCATTGTTGAAAATGGTGATAATGTAAATAACAGAGAACGCTGTTACAACCAAAATCCTCAGATTCTCGTGTAATTCAAAGCCTAAGATAAGGAATTCTGTCAAAGCGGTTTGATTCTCCATGATGATCTGACAGTCTTGTTCCTATTTTTTTTTAACTCTCAATTGAGAAGGAAGAGAAACTAACAAAGAGGGAAGACACAATAGGCCCAGGCCTGTCATCTCAGATTCAAATCTATAGTATTCCTCCCATTTCTAGTTGAGTCTCTGTATTTCTTCATATGATTCTTGATTTGCTTACTGATATTATGGAAAGATGTAGTAGCTGGTTCAGTCCAAGAGAGCTGGAGATCTTTGCAAGCTCTGATTCAATTAGACCAACAAGACAGTTCTTCTTACTGTACATGAACAGTATGTACAAAGTTTTCAAAACACTGCTGAGCTCCTCTGTTTACAGGAAACACATGAAAATGAGACCTATATGACATACATGGAGTACGATATCATACATGCACAACTTCAAGGCAGCAATAAAACTGCATCTGTTTTCGTATTGCATCATTCAACCCTCTCTCATTTTCCTATTACTAAATGACCCCTGCTACTAAAATAAGCAGAACAAAATGTTTTGCAGTTTCTTATGTCCTCTTTTTCCTGATTCTAACACTCAAAACTATACAGTATGTCACTCTGTTTTTCTATGAGCGATGAGTTTGACTGGAGAACATACAGTACAATACAAGCCCAGAAATGCTATCTGACTGCTGACGTAGGAGTCATCAAACGTCATCTTTCCAAAGTGTCTGAACAGTCAATGAAATCTGCTGAAACAGAAAATAAGCACACAAAAAAGAGCTAGTACAGTTGAAAATTGGTGCATACACATTAAAATACATTTATTAAGCACTAAGCAGAAATATTAGGATTGATGCAACGGCAAAAGTGACAGCTAACCCTAACCCTAATAAATATCTTAAGCGGCACTGAAATGTACTGCAGATAAATTACATAAAGTTATTTGAATAAAATGCTAAAATGACACAAATAGCATTACAGTACCTAAGCATACTGTATATAGTATGTCACACTTATGTCGAACCGTAGATAAATGGGCATCAAAACTTAATATTTAAGAAGATACGTATCCGTGGTTACAGATGCGATTTATTCTATTAAGTTGATGCTTGGACCATCAATTTCATTTTCATCCTTTACATTAATGTGTTATGTGATCTATGTCATTAAGCTATATACAGTATGGAGTAGTTCTTGGAGCTGTTAAGGGACAAGCTTCTCAACACAATATTATATTGCAATGTACAGTATAAACATGTTATGGTGGCACACATTCATATACTGTAGTATTCCCTTTAATTCCATCAGACATCACACTGATGGAGAATTGTTTATGTAATATATACAGTTGTGATATGTTTATAATCTGAGCTGACCTTTTCAGATAGTTACATTCCTACCGATCTCTTTTTTAATCATGTGCAAATCTGAGAGAGAGAGAGAGAGAGAGAGAGAGAGAGAGAGAGAGAGAGAGAGAGAGAGAGAGAGAGAGAGAGAGAGACAGAGAGAGAGAGAGAGAGAATAATACACACATACATGACATAGGGAGAGAGTCATATGCCACTGTATCAGAATAGCCATTTATTACTCCCAATGGCGTGTTGCAATTGGACATACACAATGCATCCGAGGGAGAAGTGGCCTTTGTTTTGAATCAGCCATGGAAGCAGCAGGGCTAAACTTGCTATTTCCCAAACTAGCACCCCAGCAGGAATAATAATGCCTAAATGTGTAAGTACAGTTTCCAGTAACCAGTTTTACTGAGAGAGGAATATCCTGTACTTTAAGTAACAGACAAGATACTATAGAAAGATGTTACTTATTTAAAGATATGAGAGATAATAAACTCACCAGATGGAAAAAGTAAGCCCTACAGTAGTTTTATTTCCAATCTTCTTAAGCAAGAGAAGCTGTGTTTCACCCTTTATACATTCAAGGAGGTGTCTCTTGGGAAGAGCTTGATAAAAATATATCTGCAAGAGGAAAAGAATAACACAAATGGGAATGATGCACTCTATCAATAATAAAACAATACAAAACAATAAGCAGGGTATTCAATTATGATTAAGTAAAAATACTGTCGTTATGGCAAATTAAAAAAAATGGCAACTTATTTAAAAAGAAAAAGGTCACATATGAAACTATACTATATAATGTTTGGCTTTGAGCCATTTGTTGCAGTTTTTTTTTCTTGCGTGCTTACCCTGGTTTTGTTGCAACAGATTTTGATACATTAGCACCAAATAGGGCAATTTCATGAAATTGTGCTGGTCTCATAATATCCAAATTAGAATTTAATGGGGATAATTTATTAAAGTCTCCCATTTGCAAATTGGTGCCATAAAAAGAAGCACTAATTTAATCTACAAACACCTTTACCATTAAAACTAATACAGTTTTTCTCTTTGGTAAATCTAGTGTATTTCCTTTGCATTAATTTTGCTTGAGATTTGCTGTTGGGAAACTTACTCCCAATAAATAACTTCCAATTACTTCAATTGAGATTAATTACATAGTTACTGTACATACAGTAGGCCATGACATGTATTGATTGTCACTGTGGCTACCTAGGCCCTTAAAGGGGGCATAGATAGCCACATTGGCAATCAATGTAGACCTTAAATAAATAAAAGTACTGCTTACTCCTGCTGGGATGAAGGCCATCCTCCACATCATTAGGGGCACCAACAGATGAATTCAATAGAGGGCCTATGCCCAACTATAAAACCAAGAAACAATCACTTCCTAATGACCAATAAAAACACATAAAACATGCAAAATAATCATGCTATTGGACAATAATATAGAGGGGAGGTAGTTTTGTTTGGGGGGTATTGGGAAGGGGGGTGGGTGAACTGGGTTATTGCCCCATGGAGGGTGGTTAGGCCTCCCAGGAGTATGTCAGGGTTACATAGTTACAAAGTAGATGAGGTTGAAAAAAGACATACGTCCATCTAGTTCGAGCAACTACCCCCTTCACCCAATCCATCTACCCCCAATAAAATTTAAAAAAACAACAACAACACATACAGTACAGTAATGGACAAAATTGCAATTATCCAGATATGGATAATAGCTCATTTGCCTGTTCAAAATAAAACATTATGCAGCCAGCATAAAGTAAATAAAACTTCTACTTACCCCTGCCAGGATGAATGCCGGCCAAATCACCGCCCTCCAAGTCCATGTCCTCCATGGGCTAAAAAGGTATAATAAAAAATACAAACTAATGGCCCTTAACCCCTTAATCACCTAACAGTTAGTAAACACTATAGTAATTAAGGGGATAAACCCCCCTTTGCTGCTATCCACACAGCCTCTACCCATTGATTGGCACAGTGGTATTTCATACCCATATAATATGGACAACAAAAGACTGAAAAGCCAAATGCTACATCCAATATGACAAAAATACACAGTAAAATTCCTATACTGTATATTCTCTTGAAAAAGGTAATTTAGTTAAACCCTTTGGTCAAAGTGTTAAAAGCCTGCAAGCCACATCAAGGCATGACCATTAGAAGGTCCTAACACTACCTGATTAAAATTCTCATTTACTTCTATATTTGGGGGGAGAATGATCACAGTGGATCTGTCCAAACCCACTAACATGAAAAAGACCTGAAAGACCTGATACCTAGGAAAGTGGGGAGGGGCAAGCTTAAACCCTGGGGGGCATGGGGGGCACTAGCCTACAAACATCTGAGATCAGCTGGAAAAAAGTTAATAAACACACAGAATCCCAGCAAACTCAAGAGACCCCAAAACCTAACACTATATATATATGTGTGTGTGTGTGTGTGTGTGTGTGTGTGTGTGTGTGTGTGTGTGTGTGTGTGTGTGTGTGTGTGTGTGTGTGTGTGTGTGAGTTTGTGTGTGTGTGTGTGTGTCAAAAGGAGTGCTACTGGGCCCTGGTAGGATCGAAACCTAAAACATCTGCCGTTGCAATCACTGAAAGGCTTGGTCATTTTGATCCCCAGTGATACCCAGGGTATGAAGTGGTGAAGCTTGAGTTTCCAAGAAAAAAACTGGAGTAGAAGGAACATTGATGGTGGTGGTTCTGATGTCCAAAGCAAGGAATAAACTGGGGCCATAATGTCATGAATACCAATATTTTAGGACAACTAGCAAAATGGTGCCAGACCATTGGGGATTACCAGACGATTATGGTCAGATATTGAACATCCATCTCTTGTGTTCGAGGGCATACCAGCGGATGGTACAGATGGTGCTCCATCCAGAAGCAGAGTGGTCTGTTAAGAGCAGAGCAGAAACTAGCCAGTGGGGGTTGGGAGTTAGCGCAGCTGGTGTCTGGTCAAACGAAGAAGGACATATGCAGGCTTTGACCCCCATATGCAAAGAGAAGAATGACCAAGCAAGGGCTGAGCAGGTGAGCCCACAGAAGAGGTGGCGGAATTGATGAACGCCATGCGAATGGATGGGAGAAGTAGCTAATACGAATAGCAGAGCGGAACACCGGGAAGAAGCACAATTGTAATCCCATAAAAAGCAAAACTCTAGGTGGGGAGGAAATCGTGGAGAAAGCCTTGTTCCAAAACCAGAAGGCCAGATTTCTGCTCTGGGAAAGAAGGACACTATGCCAGTCATTGCAGGAAAAGAGAAAATCTTCCTCAAGTGGTGAAGCAGTTAATCCGCTCTCGTCATGCCTCGGGAAACAAATTTGGGAACCAGTGATGGAGCATACTGGGCCTTGGGAGCAGAAAGGCTCTCTTAGGATGGCACCAGCAAGAGATCACTCTACCTCCAACTTATCCTTGGGACTACTGAGGCCATCAGCATGAATAATGGTGAAGATTGAGGGACAAGTATGCAATGTCCTCTTGGATAGTGGATCGGGGAGTGGCTCAGTGAGTAATGACACTGAATGCCACTGAGAGTTTGAAGCAGGGGAGCCTGGTTCAATTCCTGGTGTTGGCTCCTTGTGACCTTGGGCAAGTCACTTTATCTTCCTGTGCTCAGGCACCAAAAACATAGATTGTAAGCTTCACGGGGCAAGGACCTGTACCTGCAAAATGTCTCTGTAAAACGCTGCGTACAACTAGCATCCCTATACAAGAACATGCTATTATTATTATCACAAGTATCCATTATTTTAAAACCCTGGTAGGATCAAAACCTAAAACATCTGCCGTTGCAATCACATTTGGGCCTCAATGAAGCCAGCTACCCTTATATAGGATATGTAGTGGTGAAGCTTGTTTCCCAAGTAGAAAACTGGAGTAGAAGGACCATTGATGGTGGTGGCCCTAAAGTCCACAGCAAGGAATAAACTGGGGCCATAATTGTCATGAATGCCAATATTTTAGCAAAATGGTATACAGAAAATACATATGACACTCAACACTAATGTAGTGAATAACTAAAATAAATCTTTAAAAGTGTATTAATCGTGAAACATAAATATATTATGTGTTGTATATGTGAAGTGTTTAAAATATAGCAAATGTGATAAATGTGAAAAATCACTAGAAAGTTGTGAAAATGGATGAACCCCAGTGTAATAACAGATAGGTTCAGAAAAAAATTAGGAAAAGAAAATAATTTTGATACATATACTCCTCCACTCAGAACTCCTCCACAATCAGCATCCAAAAAACAGGGGGGTGGGGGTGTATAACCAATGGAGAAAGAGAAAAAAACAAAACAAAAAAACAACATACTGTAGAGCAGTATTGCAGAACCCAGTAGGTCTTTAGTTAATCAGTAACCTCCAATGGTTATACTCACGAATAGCAGGAAAGTAAAGGGCAAGCATGGATGGTGATAGGCTCAGTACAGTAGAACTCAAGAGAAAAAGAAGGGAGACCAAATATATATATATTTTTTCAAAGCAAGTATAAACCAACCTTACACTGATGATACCCATCAAGGTTGAAACATGTCTGTGAGAGTTTTGTACTTGCTTTGCTAGTCCCATGCTGTGCTTAAAAGCTGTGTGAACGGCAATGCATCTGCTTAAATGGGCTCCATGTGAATGTATATTCCAGGCAAAAGGTGACACATTGTGTGCTCATTTGCATGTCATTTCCCAGAATCCCTTGCAGCAGTGGAAGCACTGTATGCTAGGTGATAATGGTTGAAAGGCAGAATTGCAAACCTGTCTGAGACATGTGAATGTGCTCACAAGTTATATTCTTTATTGGTTATGTTAACGGTGGAGGTTTAATGTCTAATGGTATACACCATTGTGACAGCCAAGAACAGTGAAGAGACAACGTTTCAGGTCCCATATGGAAACCACCCGTTGAAAGGTTCATATGGTACCTGAAACTTTGTCTTTCCACTGTTCTAAGCTGTCACATTAAATAGAGAACTTCATTATGAACCTGTAAGAATTTGTATCTCTGTCTTAGAGGAGAACTGCATTTTAAAGACATGGTTTTTCTATGTTGTGTTGGCTGCACAAGCAGGATTCTCCTCGCCTGAAACTGTTTTGCTGCAATTTGGAATTATGCTATTCCACAAGACATCTTCCAGCACTGGAAAACAACTTACAGCCTACTCACTTGAATGGGTAATAAGCTGTCTTCTGGTGTCAGACAGTGTCTTTTGCATAGAACCGCTTAGTTAATATGTGGCTGTATGTCTTGTAATACATGATGTATAATTAAGGCTAAAATAGCTCGGAACAAGACTTTCCAAGAAGTTTTGCCATTTGTCATTTGAGAGTGGTAACAAATGTATTAATTAATATGTGAAAAAATATACAACTGTACAGTAAGTACAGACTCAAGTTTGTGCCATCAAAGGTAAAATGGTTTGCCATTGAATACATACATTATATTATTGAGTTGTTTATAATGATGCTAAATGCATGAAAAAAGTAATTAAATTAAATATTTGTGTTAAATAAATGTTACATTGTTCAGATAATAATGTGTTACTGAGCATTCTTGTCAATTCAGGGACACAATTAAAATGTTGAGAACAGGATACAGATTTACGTTTCTTTGATTATGTGGAATTAAAAGTGTTATGACAAATCAGGAATATTTCAGATCTGTTTACTTTAAAGGAGTTTGCATTTTCCTGAGCAAGAGAAGATGGTTTCACAGCATATTGAATAGAGAGTCCTATGTGTGCATATTGCATTATAGGATAATTTTGTGCAAGCATATTTTTACTTGTTAATATCCCATTTGTACTTCAAAATACACTTGCATCTAGGAAGTAATAATACAGTTCATTCACACTGTTTGCTAAAGATATAGTCTGTGTACTGTATATCCAGGTGCTTGTGGGATGTCCACACTTCTTTGACACTATACCTGAAGTTGAGAATTACAGTATTTTTCCATGAAATGTTTTGCATTTTTCTGCTACTGTATATCAATCAAAATTCTAAAATGTCTTGATAGACTGGCTTGTGTTTTTTTTTACAGTTGAACACTTACATCTGGAGGTAAGACAACATGCGTGTGTAACCGGTAATCTAGTTTAAAAATAATTTTTTGCAAGAACAACCGTACTGCAATTCATATAATTTATCCTTTTTCTCAATCGGTACTGTAATGCAAAGAATAGTCTGCTGGTTAACCTGTGTTTGTGTCTAGTTACTACAGTACTTTAATCAACATGGCGCATTAGGAGCCCACCTGTCCCTACCCCCAAATAATGACAGACACGTTGTGTTTGGGGGAAAAACAAGGCCACACCTTTATTTAAATTTTAACCTGAGTTTTATCAACTCTTCTTTACCACTTGCCAGGCTGACTGTAGTACAGAACCCCCACAGCATTGCCATGGCCCGTGACTTGTAGTCCCACTTGTAGTACAGAGTCCCAATGGCATTTACGTGGCTCATGACTAAAGAGCACCAGCGCCATCGCTGTGGCTTGTGACTACCACTGCTCACCATACCAGGTGTAGCATAATTATTCCAACCAGCCCCAACGAGGGCGCCATTATAAGAGGTATCCTTATACCTCTTAGGCTGCGATTAAAGTGGCTGCGTGCACGCACGCGATATCTTGCGCATGAATGCAAATGTGTGTTCCTAAATGAGGCCGCCATAGTGCTTGCGTGCGAGCGCTGCAGAGTGTTCACGAGGGCGATTTTTGAAAATTCATTTGTTTTCTTGCACGACGTCCGCGTTATAGCCGCTTCACGTGAGTGATTCAGCCAATGAGGGTGAACCAGCCTGGTGACGTACTAGCCAAGCCTCCACCATGCGTCTCCATCACCTCCAGATTGCCTCCAGCTTCAGTGCATGTTTCATGTGAGCGACAGGCCCACGTGATATCATTCCCCCCCATTGCTTGCACGCGCACTGCAACTATAATTGCTGTCTTAGTCTCATCGAGCCTGGCAGGCCCACCACCCGCGTACTGCAGTGACAAAACCTATAACGAAATACATATTAGTATCAAACCCCCCTTTTTAAATTATTATCATTATTTTAATTTAATTCTATATTTCTTTTCTTAAAAAATAAAATACAACATCTAAACAGTAACATTATAACAATTAAATACAAACATAGGGAGAACGGGTGGGAATCTTCACTCTCTGGCGGGCCGCGTGGAAATAGGCCCCCCTTCTAGCGCTTTCCATACATATAACCTCCCTTCCTTATTACATCACTGCCAGATGGGAGGAGTGGAGCAAAGTGAGGCAATGTGGAAAGTCCCGCAGTGGAGAAAAGGGGGGCTCGCACCCGCCATGAGGCCCCTGCCTTAGTGTAGGGGGTCGACTTTATAGCTGCTACGGGTATTATCCTTTTATACAGTATGTGTTTGATTTTCTGCTTGTCAAAAAACATTCTGGTGTCAAAATTAAAAAAATATGCTACAGTACTTTATTGACATTTGTACTCTTGGGCAGTGATCAATGTTACAGTAGTCACATGACCATTGGTTTCACTCTTCCTTAGCCTGAATGCAAGAAGAAGTTATTCTCATATGAGCTGCTGGAGTGCATATAAGCTGGAATGGCACAAAACTGTGTGTCATTCATAGAACTAAAAGGACAAGTGTGTCTTGGCTCTGATTTCTTGACTTAAAGATGCCCCATTAACCCCACCCCCTTCTCCCCTAAACCAATAATGGACACCAATTATATGCCACACTTTCTGGGGTTTAACGACAACAGCTTTATTTATATAACAATCGTCGTGACATACCCATTTAACACCAACTCGTGCAAGACTGCCCATTGCTTTATCTTGAGCCCATGCATACTCGTTACCTCCAGCTGTCCGGATAACCAGCTCAGTCCACATGATTTATATTACATTGTGAGAACACCCATTCCATTGGCCATGCTATCTTCCACCAAGCCAATGTTGACTAAACTGTGTCTAATTCTTTGTGAACTGAACTGTGACACATTTGCCCATCTCAACTCATTATACAGTACCAGCAATCTATTTCAAAAGTAAATATCTATCTATCTCTTTAAAGTATATGTTTCTTCTTGGGCTCCATACAGTATGTGTGTAGGATTTCTAGTATTATACTGAATGCAATTATCTTAGGCAAAAAAGAGAGAAACCAACAAGTTATTAAAGCAATATTATATAAAAAGGAGCATATAAATAATACAATAAAAAATATGTAACATTGATCACTGCCCAAGAGTACTTTTACACTGCTAGTGTACATTGAGACAATGTTTGAAGGGAATCATCCATACTAACTCCATGGTCTGTTTTCTGGATTGTAGTAGGAATAGTAAATGTATACCTTATAACACTCATGCACAATTGAGGTTACATTTGCAGATTTCTATACTTCCATCTGGTTGGTCATCTACAAAGAGCTACTGTAGGACCGACCTCTGAGGTCCATGACTGGGGGTTGGAGTCCAGGGAGCATCTTAAGGCTGGAGATCAGTGTTATAGTATGCAGTAGCTGTCTGTTTGCTGTACTCTTTATGGTGAAGAATAAAGACTGTTCCTGTTATCAAATATACTCCTGTCTGGGTTTGCAGTCTGTCAGGGGGTGTCTGTATGAGAGAGTTACTTTATTTCGCAGGGACTGACTTTAGCAACCTTTGAGTATGCAACAGATGGAGGCGCTAACCAAAGAATGAAAGGAAAAAAGATATCACCCCTAAAGCCTGTCATGTTTCCCCAACAACATCAGTGGGATCTCAGGCCTTATGTGCCCCAACAGGAACTCAACATCACTATACACCTGGTAGCCTGGGAAACTCCCAGGGGGTTGGGGAAACACTGCTACATATGTTTTATCACTTTTTATCCTTTTCTCTCATTAGTGCATTTTATCACATTTTATATTGATATTTAAATACGAACTGAGTGTGTAATAAAATCAATCTTAATTTTATGTGGTATATTTTTGCTCTCTACCACCATCTTGTGGCCTTTTTGCTAATTACATTAAAGTTTGAATTCAATATGATAAAGCTTCAAAAATCTACCATTCCATTTATTTTTTTTAAATTGAATTAATTAAAGGTTGTTTTATCACAGATATTAGGTACTGTACATACATTCAATAGTCCTTGTCATCCCACAATCCCTGATGAAGCTCTTCCCTGAGTAAAATGCATTGGATTAAGACTTTTGTCAAGTTTCTCTGACCCTGAGCGTCTCTCCAAAGTGTTCTACCTCCAGCACTGAAACACAGTAAGTATCAAGGTACCAAGCTGCATCACAGAGTCACGTTACTCCAATCGGACACCAGATCGGAGAAAAGCGCCAGCAAGGCAGTGCGCCACACAGAGACGCAGGGAGAACCGGCCAAACCAGAATAAGGCTGCAACAAGAAGGACCAAAGTGATAGACCTTTCCTAGGTTTATATACCGTAATGCTGTTTTACTGTTATATGGTATGGGGTGCTGGTATCTCCTTAATTATTTAAATCCCCCGGACACGTGACCTGGATTATTTAAAAATGGCGGCAATACGGCACACGATGCCCTATACCGGGGCCTGTAACTTGGGAAGCAGGGGGTCCCTGAGGTAGAAATCAAAGTGATTCTATTCCGGAGACCTCCTGCTCCCACACACTACAGACAAGACAACGAGTATTCCAAAGCTTGCCTTAAACTAGCCCGGTTACATGCTGGGTACATGCTTGGTGTAACCTGCCTAGTTTAAGGCAAGTTTAAGGCATTTCTGCATTGACTAATGACCCATCGGATTAACACAGCAGGGGTCCCTGGCAGTCCCATTCGGTTGAATGGGACTGCCAGGGACCCCCGCTGTTAATCTGATGGGCCATTAGTCAAGGCAGATATGCCTTAAACTTGCCTTAAACTAGACACAGCATGTATCCAGCATGTACCTGGGTCTTTTTGGTGATTGCCACTGGTTTGTGTTAGAATAACCGTTGGCAATACAGAATTAATAAAAATAACATTAAAGCAGCTTCATTACCTTAGTCGATAGCTGCTAAGGCAATAAAGGGGTTAAGACAAAATAGCAGGTTTATTGAAGGAAGAGGGGGTGAGTGAAGGAGGTACATGGTCCTTCACTCACCCCCTCTCCCGAAAATAAACATTACAATATTTACTACCCACCAATACACAACCCACTCACTCCCTATGCCCCCACATAAAAACATTTGTATTTTTTTTCTGCACAGGATTGATGCCAGAGACCGGCGGTGGTCCCTGGGTAGTCCCTGCAAGTGTCCGTGGGCCTCCAGGTGGTCCCCACAGGTGTCCAGGGACCCAAAAGGAGTCCCCGCGGGTGACTGGGTGTCCTCGGGGGGTCCTCACGGGTCCCTGCTGGCCTGCGGTACCAATCCTGTTGCAAATTTTTTTTAGGAATACATTGCAATAAATATACTTCCCCCCACCCAACACATACAGTACAGTAATGGGCAAAATTACTGTTATCCAGATATGGATAATAGCTAATTTTCCCCATTATAAAATTAAACATTAACCAGCCAGCATAAATAAAGTAAATAAAATTTTCAACTTACCCCTGCCATCATGAAGGGCGTCCTCATCAACATACTGCAGGGCCATGTCCTCCATTGCCAGAAAGAATACAATAAATAATACAATCTAATGGCCCCTAACCCCTTAATCACCATAGCGGTTAATAACTGCTATAGTAATTAAGGGGTTAACCCCCGTCCCCCTATACCCACCCATGAGACCAAAGCACCCACCCCGGACCCAATATACCCACCCAGATTAGAAATAATGTAAAATTCTATGCATTGTACAATAAAGTATTTAAGATACCAATAATCGTGTTGTAAAGTATTTATAGATACGAAAATTGGGAGCCACGCTTGCCCCGTGTTATAAGCGGATTCGCGTTGTAATGGGGTTGAGCTGTATTGTAATGTTTATTGGGAGCAGAGGGGGTGAGTGAAGGGCCAACTACAGTACCCCCTTCACTCACCCCCCCTGCCCCCAATAAAGCTGCTGTTGTTCCTTAACCCCTTCATTGCCTTATCAATGGGTATCAACTCCGGTAGGGGTATCAGCTCCAGTGACCCCCGGCATCAATCTGATGCAGGAAAAAATGCATTTTTTTTCTAAGTCCCTCTCTCGCCGCTTATTGGTGCTTCTCATCACCTTCCTGCCAACTTTTCCTGGCGGAAGGATTTTGAGAGGAAATATCCATTCTAGAGCTGCGATTAGCCCCAATAAGCTAATCGGGGAAACAAGAATTGCACGAGTTTGAAAACCTGTCGATAAGATGCTCATCGCTGCTTGTTTGGCGATTTTCTTTTCTCGGGAAACAAAATGCTGAAAGGGGTTTTTATCGGCGACTTATCGGCGCTTACTGAATCGCAATAGGCCTTTTTGGTGAAAAGGCCTCGATAAGTGGCTTATCAGTGCTTAGTGCATAGGCCACTTTGTCTCTTTGGGAGCTGCACAGCAACCACATACTGTATGTTTATATCTAATAACCTTCTTTTAGCCATATTTTGTAATTAATTTGCGCTTATTTTTCACTTCACTCCTATTGTACTTTTGTTTCTTTTATAAGCTGCACTAAATTATTTAATTCTATAAGCCAGGTTGCACCCTTGTGCTTTTTTCTCCAAAAAAATGTCAGCGGCGGAACGTAACTACGATATCAGTAATCGCAAACTTTTGGCTATGAAACTTGCATTAGAAGAATGGAGACACCTTCTAGAAGGTACAGAGACGCCTATTGCAATCCTTACAGATCACAAAAATCTATTATACAGTACATCGAAGGAGCTCGTCGTCTAGGATCCCGCCAAGCCAGATGGTCACTCTTCCTTTCAAGGTTCAACTTTGTCATCTCCTACCTTCCTGGGACAAAACATATCAAAGTGGGTGCTCTGTCCCGTCAATTTTCACTGGAAGATAACTCCGAGGATCAACTCAAGTCTATTCTTCCCTCTAAACTCATTCTTTCCTCCACGAACTTTGAGGCTTTAATGGACATCGTTCTTCAGCAAAATCAGATCCCTGATAACCTTACAATCCCAGAGGGTCACCTTTTTACTTCTCCTCTCCGCAAACAAGTCCTAGAATGGGGACACTCTTCTAAATCGGCGGGTCATACCGGGGCAAAGAGGACATTGGATCACATCTCTCGGACTTTCTGGTGGCATCCGATGCAGAAGGATGTTAAGGACTTTGTACTTGCGTGCCCAACTTCTGCCAGGACTAAGACTTCTAGAACCATTCCTGCTGGATTACTTCAGCCCTTGCCGGTCCCGGTTTGGCCATGGACACACTTATCCATGGATTTCATGGTGGATTTACCTAATTCCAAAGTTATGAACGCTATTCTCGTAGTAGTAGATCGGTTCTAAAAAGCAATCACATTTTGTACCTCTCAAAGGTTTGCCTAGCTCCCCCAAAATTGCTGAAATATTCATCAAGCACATCTTTCGCCTCCATGGGGTTCCCACAGCGATTGTATCTGATCGAGGATCGCAGTTCATATCTAAATTTTGGCGCTCTTTTTGTCTCCAGTTAGGCATATCTCTTCACTTTTCTTCGGGGTATCATCCGCAGACCAATGGACAGACAGAAAGGACTAATCAGTCTTTAGAGCAATTTTTTCGGTGTTTCGTGTCTGATTCCCAGGATGATTGGTCGGAACTTCTTCCAAGGACGGAATTTGCACATAATAACCTTCTGTTACGCTTTGCTCACCACGGACATGGAGGGACCCCGAAACTGAGGTGAGATGGGTAACAACTGCACCCACAGCTACGGGGACACGCCTGGAAAGTGGAAAATAGGCGTCTGGAACCGTCTGGGAGTATAAGATAACGTAAGATACTCGCCAGATGAGAAGGGAGGTTCCAGAAGATAGCTGGTACCGAGAGCCTGGGGTCCAGAGCCGGGGGGTAGGTCGGAATCCGCAAGCCGAGGTAAAGGGACAGAGAGTTCAGGAGGTCAGGGTACAAGCCAAGGGTCGAAGCCCAGAGCGGGTCCACAGCAAAGCCGGTTCGGTACACAAGGGATCACTAGGGAAGACAAAGAGACAAGAACTGAGGCAGGCACGACCGTGGGTAACACAGGTCACACAAAGCTATGCTCAGCCAAAGAAGGAATGGCTGAGCAAGGTATAAATAGGAGGAAGGACCAATAGGAAGAGGGGGGGTGACAAGGGAGCGGGCCCAGGGAAGATAGGGATTGGTGGGGAGAAGATTGCCACAGCTGCGCTTCATTCGAGGCTTGTGGGCGGTGCACGCGCATCAGGCGTGTGCGCCGTGCGGCCTGAGCTGGGGGCGGGAACTCCTCCTGAGGGAGGACGTAAAAGACCTCGATCATGCGCGCGCATGCGCGCTTTCAGCAGCCACCGTGGGAAGCGGAGCGGAAGGAAGATCCTGCCCGCGGCGGTGAGGGAGCAGGACCGGAGCGGGGGTAGGTAAAGTCGCGGGAGGAACCCCCTTAGAGAGAGGTGTTCCCCCGGACCTTACAGTATCCCCCATTGAGGAGCGGCCTCAGGATACCCAAGGGTACCCAAGACCTTTCCTCTGGGCCAAAGCCTTTCCAGTGAACCAGGTACTGCTCCGAACCCCTCGGCCTCCTGGAATCCAGAATAGACTGAATCTCAAACTCCTCCTGCCCCTGAACTATGACTGGCTTAAGGTCAATCGGTGTCCTATGGAACCGCGGCATCTGGGACACAGGTTTCAGCAGTGACACGTGGAACACAGAGGGTATCTTCATGGATGGAGGAAGTTCCAGACGATATGCCACAGGATTGATCCGTTCCACTACTGAGAATGGGCCCAAGTACCTGGGGGCCAGCTTGTGGCTCGGAGTCTTCAGTCTAATGTTCTTGGAGGAGAGCCAGACCTTATCCGCTGGCTTGAAGACTGGTGCCTGACGGCGGTGAAGATCTGCCTGTGCCTTTTGTCTGTGGGTTGCCTTTCTCAAAGCCTCTTGGATCTTTTTCCAGGATTCCTGAAGATCCTTGATTCGGTCATCGGCCCTGGAACCCCGGAAGGAACTGAGGTGATGGGCAGTTGACCCAGGTGAAAACCATAATTAATGAAAAAAGGGGATTTCAACGTGGAGCTGTTCTTTAAAGAATTATGGGAGAACTCTGCCCACGGAAGTAGATCTACCCAATTGTCCTGGCTGTCTGCGATGAAGCATCAGAGGTATTGCTCCAGAGTCTGGTTCATTCTCTCGGTTTGCCCATTAGTTTGGGGATGATACCCGGAAGAAAAGGGGAGGGTGATATCCATCCTGCGAGCGAAGGCCCGCCAAAATTTAGAGACGAATTGTGTACCTTGATCGGATACGATGGAAAGAGGAACTCCGTGAATGCGGAATATTTCCTTAACAAAAACGTCTGCCAGGGTGGCGGAATTGGGTAGGCCTTTAAGAGGGATGAAATGGGCCTGCTTGGAAAAACGATCCACGACAACCAAAATGGTGTTCATCCCTTTAGAGGTTGGAAGTTCCACCACAAAGTCCATGGACAGATGACTCCATGGGCGTTCTGGTATAGGGAGGGGTTGTAGAAGGCCGTACGGCTTTTTACGAATGGTTTTAACCTGGGCGCAGATTGGACAGGTTTTTACGTACGCCGAAATGTCCTGCAACATGGTTGGCTACCAAAAGGTACGACCAATGAGGTCAGAAGTTCTGCTAATGCCTGAATGAACGGCTGACCTAGAAGAATGACCCCACTCAAGAATCTTAAGGAAGCGTGGAGCTGCATACAGACGGCCGACCGGCACCTTAAGACCCCTCGGGAGGTTAGATTGTGCTGCCATGACCTGATCCAGGATATCAAAAGAGTTGGCCGAAATTATATATTTGGAAGGTAAGATTGTTTCGGAGATAACTTCGGAATTGTCCTCGAACAGGAATTGACGTGAAAGTGCGTCTGCCTTTAGATTCTTTGAGCCAGGAATGTAGGATATGAGATAATTAAATCTCGAAAAAAAAAGAGACCATCGAGCCTGACGTGCCCCAAGGCGACGTGCACTCTCAATGTAAAGTAAATTTTTATGATCAGTAAAGATTGAAATGGGGGTCTCCGTTCCCTCCAGAAGATGTCTCCATTCCTGAAGGGCGAGTTTAATACCCAGGAGCTCTCTGTTTCCGACGTCATAGTTCCGTTCTGCCAATTAATTTTTTTTTGAGAAGAACCCACAGGGATGAAGTTTGGCCTGTGGGGACTGTCTCTGAGAGAGAATGGCGCCAGCACCGACATCGGATGCGTTTACCTCTAAGGTAAAGGGAAGCCCGGGGTCAGGATGACGCAAAATAGGAGCAGAAGTGAAAGATTTTTTGAAGGGAGTCGAAAGCTTGGAGAGCTGCAGGAGACCAAACTGCTGTGTTAGCTCCCTTTTTGGTAAGGGCAGTAATGGGGGCCACGGTAGAAGAAAAATTATTGATGAATTTACGATAGTAATTCGTAAATCCCAAGAATCGCTGTATGGCTTTCAGGGAAGTGGGTTGTGGCCATTCTAAGACAGCTTTGAGTTTGACTGGGTCCATAGAGAAGCCAGTGCTAGAAATTATGTAACCAAGAAAGGGAATGGAAGAAAGATGAAAAGAACATTTCTCTAACTTAGCGTAGAGATGGTTCTCCCGAAGGCGGGACAGGACTAATTTGGTGTGCTGAATGTGGTCAGAGATGGATTTAGAAAAAATAAGGATATCGTCAAGGTATAAGATAACGAAGCTATCGAGGAGATCGCGGAAGATCTCGTTGACAAACTCCTGGAAGACCGCCGGATCATTGCACAAGCCGAAAGGCATGACTAGGTATTCATAATGCCCATCCCGGGTGTTAAAGGCGGTCTTCCACTCGTCGCCCTGATGGATGCAGACAAGGTTATAGGGTCCGCGGAGATCAAGTTTGGAAAAAATTGTTGCCCCCTGTAGACGATCGAAGAGTTCGGATATAAGTGGCAGGGGATAACGGTTCTTGATCGTAATTTTGTTAAGACCTCTGTAGTCAATACAGGGGCGCAAGGAACCATCCTTTTTCTTCACAAAAAAAAATCCAGCTCCAGCTGGAGAGGAAGAATTGCGGATGAGCCCCTTCCTGAAATTATCCTGGATATATTCGGCCATGGCCTTGGTCTCGGGTATGGATAGAGGGTAAGAACGGCTCTTTGGTAAGGTAGCACCGGGAAGAAGGTCAATAGGACAGTCAAAATCTCTATGGGGAGGTAACACTTCAGAACGTACCTTATCGAAAACGTCCTGCTTGGAAAAACGATCCACGACAACCAAAATTGTGTTCATCCCTTTAGAGGTTGGAAGTTCCACCACAAAGTCCATGGACAGATGACTCCATTGGCGTTCTGGTATAGGGAGGGGTTGTAGAAGGCCGTACGGCTTTTTACGCATGGTTTTGACCTGGGCGCAGATTGGACAGGTTTTTACGTACTCCGAAATGTCCTGCAACATGGTTGGCCACCAAAAGGTACGACCAATGAGGTCAGAAGTTCTGCTAATGCCTGAATGACCGGCTGACCTAGAAGAATGACCCCACTCAAGAATCTTCTTAAGGAAGCGTGGAGCTGCATACAGACGGCCGACCGACACCTTAAGACCCCTCGGGATGTTAGATTGTGCTGCCATGACCTGATCCAGGATATCAAAAGAGTTGGCCGAAATTATATATTTGGAAGGTAAGATTGTTTCGGAGATAACTTCGGAAATGTCCTTGAACAGGAATTAACGTGAAAGTGCGTCTGCCTTTTGATTCTTTGAGCCAGGAATGTAGGATATGAGATAATTAAATCTCGGAAAAAAAAGAGACCATCGAGCCTGACGTGCCCCAAGGCGACGTGCACTCTCAATGTAAAGTAAACTTTTATGATCAGTAAAGATTGAAATGGGGGTCTCCGTTCCCTCCAGAAGATGTCTCCATTCCTGAAGGGCGAGTTTAATACCCAGGAGCTCTCTGTTTCCGACGTCATAGTTCCGTTCTGCCAATTAATTTTTTTTTGAGAAGAACCCACAGGGATGAAGTTTGGCCTGTGGGGACTGTCTCTGAGAGAGAATGGCGCCAGCACCGACGTCGGATGCGTTTACCTCTAAGGTAAAGGGAAGCCCGGGGTCAGGATGACGCAAAATAGGAGCAGAAGTGAATGATTTTTTTGAGGGAGTCGAAAGCTTGGAGAGATGCAGGAGACCAAACTGCTATGTTAGCTCCCTTTTTGGTAAGGGCAGTAATGGGGGCCATGGTAGAAGAAAAAATATTGATGAATTTACGATATTAATTCGCAAATCCCAAGAATCGCTGTATGGCTTTCAGGGAAGTGTGTTGTGGCCATTCTAAGACAGCTTTGAGTTTGACTGGGTCCATAGAGAAGCCAGTGCTAGAAATTATGTAACCAAGAAAGGGAATGGAAGAAAGATGAAAAGAACATTTCTCTAACTTAGCGTAGAGATGGTTCTCCCGAAGGCGGGACAGGACTAATTTGGTGTGCTGAATGTGGTCAGAGAGGGATTTAGAAAAAATAAGGATATCGTCAAGGTATACGATAACGAACATATCGAGGAGATCGCGGAAGATCTCGTTGACAAACTCCTGGAAGACCGCCGGGGCATTGCACAAGCCAAAAGGCATGACTAGGTATTCATAACGCCCATCCCGGGTGTTAAAGGCGGTCTTCCACTCGTCGCCCTGACGGATGCAGACAAGGTTATAGGCTCTGCGGAGATCAAGTTTGGAAAAAATTGTTGCCCCCTGTAGACGATCGAAGAGTTCGGAAATAAGTGGCAGGGGATAACGGTTCTTGATCGTAATTTTGTTAAGACCTCTGTAGTCAATACAGGGGCGCAAGGAACCATCCTTTTTCTTAACAAAAAAAATCCAGCTCCAGCTGGAGATGAAGAATTGCGGATGAGCCGCTTCCTTAAATTATCCTGGATATATTCGGCCATGGCCTTGGTCTCGGGTATGGATAGAGGGTAAGAACGGCTCTTTGGTAGGGTAGCACCGGGAAGAAGGTCAATAGGACAGTCAAAATCTCTATGGGGAGGTAACACTTCAGAACGTACCTTATCGAAAACGTCCGCCAGGTCCAGTAGACCGTTGGGAGGGAAGTTTTATACTCTGCGGGTAAATCCACTCCAGCAACATCTGTTTGGGGGGAAGACAGGTCTTGAGGCACTGGGGGCTCCATCATATGGGTTCTTTATTAACCCAATCCAGTTCTGGGTTGTGTAGTTGCAACCAGGGGAGTCCCTGAATCACATCTACCGATGGAGTGTGGATCACGTCCAAGATAATCTTCTCTTGGTGACCGTCCTCCGTGGAGAGGGATAGAGAACAAGTCTCCAGGGAAAAAGCTGGTTGGAGTGCACGCCCGTCTATGGCCTCCAGACCAACTGGAACAGCCTTAGATCGGAAGGGAATCCCATTCCTATAGGCAAAACTTTGATCAATAAAGTTTCCCTGAGACCCAGAATCTATAAATGCGGAGGCGGGGATCAGGGAGTTATTCCAGGACAGAGAGATAGGCAGCATTATTCGAGTGGGAAGTTCTTTTGGAGAAGAAAGAGGAGAAGAGATTACACCCAACGAGACCCTCTCATACCTTATTGGGTCCTGGCATTCCCCGGACGCAGAGGACAGCTTACCAGCAGATAACCAGGGTGACCGCAGTAATGGCACAGTCCACCATCTCGTCGGCGCTGTCTCTCAGACGTGGATAGCTGATGACTTCCGAGCTGCATAGGCTCGGGCTCATCCATGGGTTGGGGACCGTAAGGGACGAGACTGCGGCTGGTAAACCGAGAGGAGGTGGTACGAGGAAGAGCACGTTCAAGTCTTCTCTCTCGTAGCCGCTGGTCCACGCAGATGCAGACCGCAATGAAATCCTCCAATCTGGTGGGTCTCTCCATAGTGGCCAGCTGGTCCTTTATGGCGTCCGACAGACCCTGCCAAAAAGCTGCTGAGAGTGAGTCATAGTTCCAGGAGGTCTCCGTCGCGATGGTCCGGACGTCCAAAGCATACTCGGCGACAGGACGAGTACTCTGGGAAATATGAAAGAGAGAAGAATCTGCCGTAATTTGGTGACCAGGCGTATCAAATACTTGCCTGAATTCTCAAAGAAAGTGAGGATAGTCACGTGTCATGGCAGGCTCCCGCTCCCAGATGGGGGATGCCCAGGCTAGGGCCTTTCCATTCAAGAGAGACATAATATAGGCCACCCTTGAACGTGCAGTAGGAAAGCGCGAAGGAGATAAATCAAATTGAATCTTGCACTGATTAAGAAACCCTCTGCACTCATGGGGGTCCCCTGCATAGCGGTTGGGAGCCGGGAGACGAGGATCCAAAGCCACGGGAAGACTCGGAGAGGGAAACTCCACAGCTGCCATAGCAGAGGGGCCTGGGGAATGCTGCAACGAGGAGAGTCTAGAGAGCTCCTGCGTCATGGAGGCAAGCTGCACCTCTAGCTGGAGAAGTCGCTGCATGGAGGGCTTGGTCGCTCAACCTATTCGGGGTCCATGTCCATTTGGATGAGCATAACGTTACGCTGTGCTCACCACGGACAAGGAGGGACCCTGAAACTGAGGTGAGATGGGTAACAACTGCACCCACAGCTACGGGGACACGCCTGGAAAGTGGAAAATAGGCGCCTGGAACTGTCTGGGAGTATAAGATAAAGAAAGATACTCGCCAGACGAGAAGGGAGGTTCCAGAAGATAGCTGGTACCAAGAGTCTGGGGTCCAGAGCTGGGGGGTAGGTCTGAATCCGCAAGCCGAGGTAAAGGGACGGAGAGTTCAGGAGGTCAGGGTACAAGCCAAGGGTCGAAGTCCAGAGCAGGTCCACAGCCAAGCCGGTTCGGTACACAAGGGATCACCAGGGAAGACAAAGAGACAAGAACTGAGGCAGGCACGACCGTGGGTAACACAGGTCACACAAAGCTATGCTCAGCCAAAGAAGGAATGGCTGAGCAAGGTATAAATAGGAGGAAGGACCAATAGGAAGAGGGGGAGTGACAAGGGAGCGGGCCCAGGGAAGATAGGGATTGGTGGGTAGAAGATTGCCACAGCTTCGCTTCATTCAAGGCTTGCGGGCGGTGCACGCGCATCAGGCGTGTGCGCCGCGCGGGAGAGATATGCACTGCCTGAGCTGGGGGCGGGAACTCCTCCTGAGGGAGGACGTAAAAGTCCTCGATCGTGCGCGCGCATGCGCAAGTTCAGTAGCCACCACGGGAAGCGGAGCGGAAGGAAGATCCTGCCCGCGGCGGCGAGGGAGCAGGACCGGAGCGGGGTTGGTAAAGTCGCAGGAGGAACCCCCTTAGAGAGAGGTGTTCTTCCGGACCTTACACCTTCGTAGTAAATCAACCACAGAGTCTCCCTTCTTCATCAATTACGGATTCCATCCAGCTACTCTTCCCCTTACAGTGGCTACCTCAGGGGTCTCTGCCGCTGACTACAGGATCAGGGAACTTCAAGCACTATGGAGAAGGACCCAGAAGAATATGAAATCAGCTGTCGAGTGACAGGCCGATCGCCATCGCATGCCAGCCCTTAAATTCAAGCCCGGTGACAAAGTCTGGCTGTCTTCGAAAAATATTAGGCTTAAAGTTTCGTCTATGAAATTCGCCCCCAGATTCCTTGGCCCATACTCTATCTCTGAAAAAATCAACCTGGTAGCCTATCGCCTCTCTTTACCTCCCTCCATGAGAATTCCTTCTGTGTTTCACGTATCCTTGCTCAAGCCGGTGATCCAGAATGCGCATTCTATTTCCGTTCCTCCCACCACTCCCGTTTTGGTACAGGGTCAGCCCAAATACGAGATCCAGTCCATCCTGGATTCCAAGTTCTCTCGTGGCTCCCTACATTACCTCGTCCATTGGAAAGGATTCGGCCCTGAGGAGAGATCTTGGGTTCCCAGTCGTCAGATTCATGCCGCAAGGCTGGTCAGAAAAGCTTCATGGAGTCGCCCGGAGGTCGCTCCTAGAGGAGGTATTTTCCTTTCTGGGGCTTCTCTCCCCTTAAAACTCTGCGCTCACCTGTTCCCCATGGCACTCAGGAGTAGTGGGTACTGTGCTTGTTCCCTCAACTTTGCCTGCCCCTGGTTGCGAGGCACGTGCCCGTTCTTCCATCCACGATGCGCGACCCCTAACCACCTTCCCTGGGACAACTACCCCCATTCCCCACCCCCTCTACGCCATCACCACACATACAATTGGGCAAAAGCACTTGTAGCCAAGTATGGCTAATAGCGTGTTTGCCTATTCGTTTAAAAAAATAATTAAATATATACACAATAAAATAACATTTACATAACAGTACAATACATTACACAGTAGGCAATAAACCAAGTGATTTTCACTGTGGTAAACTATTCCCACAATGGGGGCAAGGCTTACCACATGGCAATGAATGGGCAACCTAAAAAAGAACATCCACAAAATGAAATACATAACAATAAAATAAAAAAAAACATTTGGCAAAAAATGAATTGATTGTTAATGTGGTTATCCATACCCTCAAATGGGCATAGATAAACACATTTCCAATCAATAGGCAACCTGAAAAAATACATTTCAATTAAATAAATCATAATCAATGTGTTTCTTACTTTTGCCGATATAAAGATTCATCCTCCTCATTGTACTGTGGAACCAAGTCTTGCCCCACAAAGTAATGATCCTCATAAGCAAGAATATGAAGAAGTCCACGATACTCAGTTGCTTACAGAGGAGTCCCCGGTAAGTAGATCTTCTTTCGTCTTTCTTTTCTGCTTCTTTTCTTTCATTTCTTCTTTCTGATATTTAACAGGTCCAGGATATGTCTATCCTCTGTCTTATTTGGGTCAAATGAGAAGTGATAGGCCTTATACTGTATAAGTTCTGTGATGTCACATTTGACTGACAAATGGTACACTCACCAATCTGATTGGTGGATGTACAGTACCATGTGATGGCTTCCATTTTTGTTTATGTTGTTATGTCACCAAAAAGGGAGGGCAGCATCCAGTAAGCTACCATGCCTCCCTTTTTGGTAACGTCACATATCTCCAAAAGAGGAAGGCAAACAAAAATCTCCGGTGAAATATTATCTAATGATAACTCATAAGGGGAAAAATAAATTCCTTCCTGAATCCAAATATTGACAATCAGATTACTCCCTGGATCATGCAAAGTATTTTGTTCTCCTTTTTGTGTATATGGCATGGTCAAACAGGACAGTGCTTGGGAAAAGTTTGTATAAGAAAAGGAGTAGGCAAAACAAGGTGGTTTTTTAATTTATTTTCTTAACACATTTATCCTTAAGGCGATATAGAGCTTGAACTACAATAGAGTATTCTCAGAAAATCCCTTTCAAGAAAAGTTGTTTCATATCATCCAGAGCATATGCTTTTTTATTAGAATCACTTACAATCCTATAGAAAGCCCTGACCAATTAGCTGATGGAATATCTCCCAGGCTCTACACCCCATCAAGCGTCGGCAGGACATCAAAAGAAGAGAGGCCGGCGAAGTGCCGCTGCAGGTGCATCTACTAAGGTCCCAGTGTAGGAGGTGGGGGGAGAGAAGAACTCAATGGAGGTCTTATCCCCTGGAGTGGCTCATCCCCAGGGGCAGGAGGAAAGTGTCCTGCAAAGGGAATGATAAGGGAGGAACCAGGAAAGCCAAATCCAGGCTGCAGCAGGGCCTTGAAGACTACAACTAGGGCCGCCAACAGATTTCTCGGGGCCCAGGACTAGAGTTTGACTGGCCCCTACCCCCTATGTTGGTGATCTTGTGTGCCCCTCCACCCCTCTTTTCACACTTCCTCGTTGACCCCTCTCCCAATGTATTTCAATCCCTCCCTCTCTCTTCCCCCCTTATATTCCTCCCTCTCCCTCACTCACTCTCTTACACCCACTCTCACACTCTCCCCCACTCCACCTGTCACTCAATTATCCCCTCCCTCAATCCCCCCCTCCCAGTGGATGATTTCCCATTAGGCCCAATAGGCCCGGGCCTAGAGCGGCAAACATTTCCACTCCCATATACATAGGTTGTGTGGTATATTGGTGCATCACCACAATATACATTTGCCATGCTCTCTGGCCTATCGGGCCTCATGGGAAGGCACTTACATGTGGCGGCTGCCTCCTTGCTGCCACCCACTTTCTCCTTCTAAATCACAGTGTCAAATGACACCATGGACCAACGTGACATCACACAGCATCTCGTTGCCATGGCAAGGTGACATTGCGACATCAAATGATGTAATGACGTTGTGTTACCATTGCAACGAGATGCCGTGTGACGTCACATTGGTCATTTGACAAACTGGGGCGGTGGATCTTGAAATCCGCCACTGCCCCCTCCTCTCATTCTTATTCCCTCCCTCACTCGGCCACAAACACACATTTACCCCCACACACAATCCCCATGATTATGTTTGTTGCCCTATGGATAATATATATTCCCCATTCTAACTCTGTCATTTTGATATCCATTTGTCTGTTTATTTTATTATTGTGTAGTCTGATTACTCTTGTATTCTGTTACTTTCCTTTTTTGAAAACTCAATTAAAACATTTGACAAAAAAGGGAAAATGGACAATCCTTTTGCAGCTGAAGTATAATATATTTTGTTAAAACTGTTTTCTCATTTGATTTACAAAACAGATGAGGTAATTGCAATAAACAACAATGTACTGAAACACTGTTGGGATTACAGTTGTCAGCTAACTAATATCTGGGGAACACTGTTAATACAGTACATGTAATTAAAGCTACTTCACTGAGTTTCCTATTAACAAAGTTTTCTGAATTGTCCCAGTGCGTCCTTAATTCCAATTAAATTCATAAACTATAAAAACAAACTCAGGGATGATTACACCAAGGAATAGTCAGATGATGAACCAAAATAATACAGGACTGTGTCTTATGAGACCTATTATTAATTATGCATTCAGTTGCAAAATGCAATCTTAACCCATTTGTTGTTAGATATTTGCAATCCAGCTAAACACAATAATGAAAATGTAAATGATCAATATTTATAGTATGCACTGCAATGCATTGCAAATCATTTCATTATGACATCAACTAAATTGACTTAAAGTGTTTATTATTACATGGTAGAAAATAATATTATTCTGTATCACTCAGTCCCTTTGGTCTCTCTGCACATTCAACTGTAAAAGACCAGGGAATGCAATGCAGTAACTAGGTAAAGCTGTCTCTTTCATTCAGAAAAAAGTAAATGCAGCAAAAGAAAAAACATATTTTTATGGACACACAAATAGCAAAGAAGACACTGCACTCTCAAAAATGTGAAATATATAAATATATATTTTAAAAAAAATGTTTTAAATGTGTCATAACAAATACAAACTAAGTCCTACCAAACAATATCCATAACACAAAAAAGGGACATCCTACCAATGGCGATAGCATGACATTTTGGGGTACCAACCCCTTTATCAGAAGCCACCAGTCTTCATAACAGACTATTTAATAAAAGCTGTAATGCTGGAAATATGCTTCCGTCCCTCCCCTTCTGCATCCATGCTTTTTCCTACAGAAATCTGTGCATCAGATGATGCTGCCAACTTGCCAGGCTAACACAGAGAAGCCACTCAAGCGTCCAAGAGTCCAACATCAGCTTTCCTCCTCACGTGAATCTTCATCCCGTAACAACACACTGCTTCTCCCAAAGGCCTAGATACAATAAAAATAAATAAAAATAAAAACAACAACTCAACAAGCAGAAGATAAAAAAAAAAAAAAAAAAAAAAGAATGACCACTTTTGTACATCTGCATATTTCCACAGTTGGTATAGCTATATTGATAGCTGCTTTCTTCTTTGGCAGGGTACAATTACTTATCAGAATCTGTTTTTTAGCTAATAGGTCCAGTGACACTGTGAATTTTCTTGATTTTATGGTAAGCATCAAATCCAACACATTTGCCACTAAAATTTCCCCCCAAGAAATGTACTATATTACTATTCTTTCCACCCTCTGTCTTTAATACGACCATTACTATATTCCCAAATTGTAAGATTCAGGACCCTTGTACCTTTAACTTGTGCCCATTCCATTTAAGAACCCACCCAAATAAATACAGGCACCTTGGCTGGGTACAAATACATAAAACACCTACACTGCTGGACCTGGTCAATACAATCATCACAATAAACATAAAACATGACCTTGATGGACGTATGTCTTTTTTCAACCTCATCTACTACTGTATGTAACTACAATGTAATAACATTACCCCATAAACCAGAACGAAATAGGTGACCCGGTCTGCAGGTAGCCCCACCCAGTTAACCTGATTATGCTCGCTTCTGCTACAGTACGTGACCTAGTGAGCACTCATGGTTCTTAACACCTGGGGTATTTCTTGAGAGTACACCCTTAGGTTCACTGCAAATGGTCCTGACCCAAGAGTACATCCCTTGGACTTCTCGAATTCTTCCAAATTAACCACCTGGGCAAAACTGACCAGTCATCACTACTCCAACTGTGAACATATTATAACACTACCAACTTTTACCATACCTTCCTCTTTTTACTCATAAAAATATAACTTGTTACAAAACAATCATAACAATAAAGTTAAAACATAACATTACTCTATAAACCAAAATCCCTAAAGGAGCTGGTGTGTGGGAACCTTTTGTGAAGGTGGTCAGAAAATGAGAGTTAGATCACAAGGCGACATCCCCTTTAATAATATAATCCTCAACCATCCTCCTAATACCCTACACATCACTCCATGGCCATTTGGACAAAGGGTCATGCTTCCCTTTCCCTAATTGGTCAGGGCTTTCTTGAGCCTTGTACTCTCGACTCTGCCCATACCACTTAATAACCCACTCAAATAAATACAGACACCTTGGTTGGTTACAAATGGCCATCAAATTTTACTAAACATAAACACTAACACTCCTGGACCTGGTCAGCAAGTAGCCCCACCCAGTGAACCTGCTTATGCTCATCACCACTTTATGACCCAGTGAGCACTCATGGTTCATAACACTTGGCTGACCGCAAGTGTTATGGCCCCCCATTAGGCCCGCCACATCTGGCCCCTACCCAAGAGTGCATTTTTGGATCCCTCACATTCCTCAAAATGAACCACCTGAGCAAAACTGACCAGTATGCACCCCTCCAATGCCAAGACCATTTGATCTCTCAAACAGCCTTGACCACCAAAAGCAGTTGTTTTGGGGGTTTCATGTTACTTCTGAGGGTTTCACACTCATGATGCCCATAGATCCATGCACAAACCGACTGGTTCCTTAAAATAACAAGATAATAGGGTTTTTTTTTCAATTAATTAACGTCCCCTCCATGCCAAGTGTAACATACAGTAATGTAACTCTTAAAAGGACTTGCCACGTGTTCTCTGAACAAAATCCACAACCAACCAGAAAACTCCTTCTGCAGCAGCACCATTGCCGCCTTGTACAGAAAACAGTGAAGCCAACAAGCGATCTCGTTGTTACGCCGGTGCTACCCGCAGACCAGATCCGTCCCCTGTGCTGAAGGGGTTAGTAAGGATACACACACCCGCAGCAAAGGGAGCGCATCCAGAGTGTGGAATAAAGCGTTGCCAGGCCTGGAATCACTGAGAGAATAGCACATTAGCTCCATGCAGAAAGCGATGAGTGAGGGAACAGGGATGCCTGATAAGGTATGAGAGACCAATCAGGGGTGGGGGGCGGAACAGGAGGGCTGCAGGAAGCTCCTGAGGATAGGTGTAGCTGAAGGTGTGCAGGTGAGCACTATAGAAGACAGGAAGTGTCCGTGCGGTGTAGGGAGGCGGAGACTCACAGCAGGAGTGGAGGATAAAAGACAGGTGAAGGCGCATGCACTGTAAGCAGGCGTGCACGTGTCCCATGCCGGAGGGAGGCGCATGCACGCACGTGGGACGGAAGGACTGCCTCTCCCGCCGAGAAGGAGGAGGAGCGGCGGAGCAGCCGAGGGAAGCGGGACCGCGGCAATGGCCGAGCTGAGGCCCCGCGGGAGTGGAAGCAGGTAGGGGGAGGTACCACTGTGCGCCCTGGGTAGTCCGAGGGTTGCGCGGATGGTGCAGAGGCACCGGTATCCTAACAGTACCCCCCACTTAAGGAGCAGACTCTGGATGATCCTCAAAAGGTTTCTCCGGAAATTTCCTTCTGTAGGCTCTAAGAAGCCTTGGCGCGTGGATGTCCTTCAAAGGGACCCAAGACCTCTCCTCGGGTCCAAAACCCTTCCATTGCACTAGGAACTGGAGTTGACCTCTGGACATGCGGGAACCCAAAAGAGAGTGGACCTCATACTCCTCATTATTTTGGATGGTCACTGGATCTGGCTTGCGCATCAGGTCCGGGAAGAAGTGACTGGAGATGAATGGTTTTAAAAGAGAAACGTGGAAAACGTTAGGAATCCTCATGCTGTGTGGTAGTTGGAGGCGGAATGCCACCGGGTTTATCTATTCTAGAATAGAAAAAGGACCCAGGAATTTAGGTGCCAA
Organism: Ascaphus truei; assembly: GCF_040206685.1. Lineage (NCBI taxonomy): Eukaryota > Metazoa > Chordata > Amphibia > Anura > Ascaphidae > Ascaphus > Ascaphus truei. The sequence goes on from NC_134495.1 coordinate 26,696,810, forward strand.
TTTTGGGGAAGGTACTTTTAAATGGATATTCTTTGACGAGAGCCATACCAAATCCCCTGGCTTGTACCTGGGCGCAGAACGACGATGGCGATCGGCCTGGCGTTTAGATCGGTGGGAGGAATTGCGAAGGGTAGTTTGAATCCTGGACCAAGCCTCCTGGAGAGAAGAAATGTGCTCATCCACGGCCGGCACCCCAGAAGCAATGTTGTAGATGGGCAAGCAGGGAGGATGAAGCCCATAATTTATGAAAAAAGGCGACTCACGGGTGGCTTAGTTCTTGGCGGAATTAACAGCATACTCCGCCCAAGGAAGGAGTTGAGTCCAATCATCTTGGGAATTCGAAATAAAACATCTTAGATACTTCTCCAGGGATTGATTGATCCTCTCCGTTTGTCCATTGGACTGTGGATGGTAGGCAGAGGAAAAAGAGGAAGAGATGCCCAATCTCTTGATAAACGTTCTCCAAAATTTGGACACAAACTGGGACCCCCTGTCAGACACAATAGAAGAAGGAATACCATGAATATGAAGAATTTGATCGGTAAAGATATCAGCGAGGGCGGGAGAGGTGGGCAGTCCCTCAAGTGGAATAAAATGAGCCATTTTAGAAAATCTGTCCACGACCACCAAGATAGTGTTCATTCCTTTGGACTTGGGCAACTCCACGATGAAATCCATCGAAATATGGGACCAGGGTCGATCGGGGACCGGTAGGGGCAGCAGAAAACCTTGGGGTTTTTGATGGACTGACTTGTTCTGGGCGCAGGTAGGACAAGTGCGGGTATAATCCAAAATATTTTGGGACATCTTGGGCCACCAAAAATTCTGACGAATACGGTCAAGAGTTTTCCTGAAACCAGGATGACCTGCAGATCTTGAAGAATGACCCCAATTCAAGACTTCAGGGACAAACTTGGGAGATACGAAGAGTTTGTTGTCGGCAATCACCAGGTCCTTAGGAATGCATCTCTGAGAATGTACAATCTTATCAAGATTCTTGAAAGTAGATGTGGCGAGAATCCTTTCCTGTGGTAGGATGGTCTCCAAGGGCTCCTCATGTCTCTCCTCTGAGGAATGTTGCCTGGAGAGAGCATCTGCCTTTACGTTTTTAGTTCCGGAGATATATGAAAGATGAAAGTCAAATCGGGAAAAAAAAAGAGACCAACAAGCCTGTCGTGCACCAAGGCGTCGGACGTTCTCGATATAGAGAAGGTTTTTGTGATCCGTGAGGATAGTAAACGGCTCTTTCGACCCCTCCAAAAGGTGCCTCCACTCTTGAAGAGCCATCTTCACGGCCAGGAGTTCGCTCTTACCTAGGTCGTAATTCCTCTCAGCCAATGAGAATTTCTTGGAGAAGTATGCGCAGGGGAGTAACTTGTCTTGAGGTGTAGGTCTCTGAGACAGGACTGCCCCTGCGCCGCAATCGGAGGCGTCAACCTCTAACACGAAGGGAAGGTTGATGTACGGATGGCGGAGAATCGGGGTTGATACAAATGCTTCCTTGAGTACCTTGAAGGCGGACAGAGCTTCGGGAGACCAAGCAGAAGGGTCTGCCCCTTTCTGCGTAAGGGCTGTAAGGGGAGCTACAATAGAAGAAAAATTTCATATAAACTTACGATAGTAATTTGCGAACCCCAGAAATCGTTGAATGGCTTTGAGGGTATTAGGTCTGGGCCATTCCGTTACTGCCAGAAGCTTGCCAGAATTCATCATGAAACCCTCGTCTGAGATGACGTAACCCAGGAAATGAGTAGAGGTCTGATGAAAAGAGCACTTCTCTAGCTTGGCGTATAGATAGTGTTCACGAAGACGAGAAAGAACGTAGGAGGTGTGACGAATGTGGTCCTGGAGATTTTTGGAAAAAATCAAAATGTCATCCAAGTAAACAATTACAAAAATGTTGAGTACCCGATGAAAAACTTCATTAATAAAGTCCTGGAAGACTGCTGGAGCGTTACATAACCCGAAGGGCATGACCAGATACTCGTAGTGACCGCTACATGTGTTGAAGGCCGTCTCTCATTCGTCCCCTTTCTGATGCGTACAGGTTATAGGCTCCACAAAGATCCAGTTTAGACAAAATCTTAGCCCCCTGTAATTTGTCGAACAGTTCGGTAATAAGGGGAAGGGGGTAGCGGTTTTTAACGGCGATGCGATTCAAACCCCTGTAATCAATGTAAGGTCTTAAGGACCCATCTTTTTTCTTTATGAAGAAAAAAACAGCCGAAGCCAGAGAGTTGGAAGGGCGAATGAAACCTTTCTTGAGATTCTCCTGTATGTATACATCCTTGGCCTGAGACTCTGGCAAAGACAAGGGGTAAGTCTTGGATTTGAGTAAGCTATACCCTGGAACCAGATCGATCGGACAATCGTAGGGCCTGTGGGGTGGCAACAGATCAGACTGGACCTTATTGAAAATGTCCTGGAATTGGTGGTAAACAGGAGGAAGGTAATCTTGGGAGTGGTGGTATTGGCCAAAAGTTGGGGTGCTTCACCTGACCTCGGTTTCCAAGAGATGGGAAAAGAGGAGGTCCAATCAATAAGGGGGTTGTTTAGCTGCAACCAAGGTAGACCAAGGGTTATGGATGTACTGTACCAGGCGCATGAATGGCATCAAGACGTAATGTAATGTAATGTAACTCTTAAAATGACTTGCCACGTGTTCTCTGAACCTTTTAGGGACCTTTTATATATATATATTTTGTAATATTTTAATAATTATATTAATGTGAATTAAATCAGCTGTATAGTTTCTACTATCTTATCTGAATTAAATAATGTATAACAATGTCTATATGTTTAATATGTGATAAGGAGTGCTAAGTACTAACATAAGTTGGTAATTAGAACTAAAGAGGAGGTGCATATATAAGGAAGGGATAGCCGGTCTTTCATTGAAACCCTGACGAAGACATTTATGTTGAAACGCGTAGGGTTAACTATCTGAGAGAGGAACACTATTGGAGAGGATTGTCCCCCTGTCCTAGGTCTGTTCCACAGCAGACTAGGCTGAAACATACTGCAGTATCGATCGGACTTTAGACGGTGTAGTTTCTAAGTTGAACGTCTCGCGAGACGTGAAGAGGCTCCCCCACGTGATGCGGAAGCGGTGAGTGTGGTGGAGACAAGCCGTGCATCCGGAGACGCTGGAGGTACCGATTCCTAGTTCGGCTACAGAGGAAAAGATTGAGGTAGAGGGTAGCAGTGCATCTGGAGACGCGGAAAACACTGACATACAGATATATTGAAGTGGGGTGAGTGAATCGATGGAGAAATAGGAAGGAGAGGCAGGCTAGCCCCTTACTTCTCCCCTCCCCCTCCCTCTCTCCAACAGTATTCCACACTGCCAACAAGCAGATATATTACACAAACCCACCACCCAGAAGATCATCACGGAGGGTAAGGAGAATTACTACGATTGTTTTATCTGTGTGAGCATTATCTTATGCCACAGGAACTACGCGCAAGGAGGCATAAAGTCTTTTTAAAGACTTGGATTAATATTGGGACATTATTACTATTCAATCTACATAGATTCAATCTACATTCAATCTACATACCCTCTCTCATATTATTATTGTTGTTTTATTTTGTACCTAAGGAAGTTTTTATAATAAATTTCATTTCTAAGAAGACTTCAACACATCCAAGTATTGCACTGATTATACCATCTCAAAATTCCATTTGCTAGTGAATTAATCAACAGGTTCACCGAATGCAGCTATACTTTTTAACAGATCCAATTAGATACAATGACAAGTCCAAATGTTCAGAGATCCCTATCTACTAAAGTGCCTCATTGTTTTTCAAATTTAGTGTGGATTAATTTTGATTCCTACACTTCCCTGTTTCTTCTCATTTGCGCCTGTTGTCTAAATTTAGCATAGGTTGAACTTGATGGACCTATGTCTTTTTTCAACTTCATCTAATATGTAACTATATGTAACTATGTAATTATATGTATATAACGTACTGCTTTACTTACAGTACTACACTACTACAGTACTTACTAAACAATATACACACACCTCTATACATATAACATCTATGCACCAGTGGCCGTGGCCACACGTCACTTTGAATAGTGTCCTCCCACCACCGTGTCCAGTGTGACCGACCAGTTCCTTGGTCACTTAATCTTCCAAGAGTCCCCAAAGAACCCACCACCCCCAAGGTGGGATCAGCGCCTGTAAAGTTCCTGGTTTGTTGGTGCACGTGTAATACATGCCGGGCGTTCAAACACCCGGTCGCAGATTGTTCAAAAAGGATCTGCCTATCCAGCGAAGTCTCTCATGATGGGTTCCCACTGCAGGGGATGTCTCCACATGCTTAATTCTCCAGCATATTCGGAGCCCAGACTAAGAATGACCGGCTCCTCACCGCAGCACTGTGTCCCTGACTAACACACTCTAATAGGGAAAAGTCCCTACATAAAGGGGCTGTCCCTACAGGAACACAAACTGAGGATGACTCTGGGCCCTAACTGGGGCCTAGGGGGAATACTGGCCTATGCAGTGGGTCACTGACCTCTGCACCAGCACACCTCCTCTCCCTTGGCTCTCCCAGCACCAACTGTCACCAACTGCCTGTTTTCTCCAGTGTGCAAACTGTATCAGAATCAGAGAGCAGAGAGTTCTGACAACCCCATTGGCTGCTGTGACCACCTGGTATCCCAACTCCCTGAGGCTCATTGGACTTGTAGTCCCACACAGAGCCTTCCCTGGTTATGGCCGCCGCTAGGGATGCTCTTACCTAAAATGGCCACCTCTGCCTTCATGCACTGCGCATGCACAACTCTATAATGGCTGCCGCAACTACCGATCGCTAATGCGCATGCGCGCACATTTCCAAATTGACGGAATCTGCTAACCGGGTGCGCCACAAGATCCCGGCGACCGTCTCGCCTACTAGCCGCCCTCACAGCACCTCCCGCACATCGCAGAGGCAAGGGGAAACCGGAGGACCTGGCTATATATATATATACAAAACATTTGGAAATTGAGTAAATGTATGCATGTAACAAAGTATAGTAAAGTTCGAATTCATAAAACTCCAGTTGTAGAGAGTCTCAGGTGACAGAGATTTAGTCCTGCTGCCGAAGTCCTGGAAGGAGGGATTTGCACATCCCTCCAAAAGTAACTGGAACTATGAAAAGAAAAACGTATTTTGGCGCGAGGACTAAATGGACTTAATACATGGTAGAGAGGAAACAGTCAGTGTAATTGCAATTAAATGCAAGAATTGTTCATATAATTATTGAAGCACACTTAACTTGGATGTAGTAGCTTTCTCTATGATGAAGATGGTTAATGGAATCTGTTCTTCCTTTTACAGCCTTTCAAGATGTGTAATGGTATACTGCATCTTAGCTAAAAAATAAAACAAGAGGCGCACGCGCGAAGGCAAGGAGCATGGAAGCTTAGCCCGGAAGCTCCGTGCCTTACTCCCTGCATTTGCAAGAAAAACAAATGAATAACCGGACTGTACCTAAATAAATAATCAACATAAAACAGATAAAACCCTCGGGATGTCTAAGAAGATGCCCAAAACCCCTAGGAAAAAGGGGCTCCCGGAGTATTTCGGAGGAGGAAGATCGAGCAGGGCCACGGCAGTAATGGCGCCCACCTCCCGCACAGGATCGGAATCTGAGGGAGAGGGAGAACCCGGAGATGATCAAGGACTCCGACCTGTGAGACGCTGCGATTTCAAGCGCTTATATACAGACTTGAAATCAATGCTGCAAGCCGAAATAAGAGCCTTAGGCAAAGAGGTGGGGAGCCTGGGGGCAAGAACGCAAGAACTCGAGGTGAAGGTGGATGCTAATGCTAAAGTGGGTCAACGAAATGCAAAAAAAACAGCAGACTTACAGGCAGAGATTAATGAGCTCAAAGAGAGACAGGAGGATGCGGAAAACCGCGACCGCCGAAACAATGTCCGCCTGCGTGGGATCACAGAAAATGTGGGGGACTGTGAGGAGTTCGTGGCATGGTGGCTCGCGCATATGTGCCCTGATTCTCCACAAGACAAGCTGGTTATGGATAGATGCCACCGGGCGCTGCGGTCCAGGCCACAACCGACTGAACAGCCGCGGGATATCATCGTGCGGCTCCACCATTATAAGACCCGGGAAGAGGTGCTGCACCGCGCGAGGAACGCGCCCCTCGCGGAGTTTGAAGGCACTAAAATAGCCGTTTTCCAAGACATTGCTCCAACCACCTTAGCCCGACGCAGAGGGCTGTGGCCCATCACTAAACAACTTCGGGATAACGCGATCCGTTATCGGTGGACATTTCCATTCGGACTGCTTGTGATCCGAAATGGCCGCCCAATCAGCATGAAAGCCCCAGAAGAAGGACCGGAGTTCCTCAACGGGCGCCGACACAGAGGAAGCAGTCCCGGGTCCATCATGGACCACTATCGGAGGCACGGCCAGGGAAGGGGCCGTACAGGGCTGAAGAAACCCGCAACTACACAGCTCCACCACAGTTACAGCCTTAATAAAGTTGAAAAGTTTGTGGTTAACAGAGTTAAAAAAGATGCACCGATGCCCTGGACATTTGCATATAGAATCTTCTATTTACCCCTGAGAACGCTGGTGGACATTAGCGCAACCCGATCAACGAAGGGGCGCGGGCAGTAGTAACCTGCGGAAAATAATTTCCTTACCTTGTGGCTGCGGTATGGCGCCCAAGATGGCGGAGCAGGGGACTCCAGAGTGGCACGCAGAACCAGAAAAGAAGGTATGGGCGGGAAGAGCTGTTCGAGCGGGAAGAGCAGTCGACGACACGTCCACACAGGTGAGCCGCCCATTTCAACATGGCTGACAGAGGAAACGCGTCACAGGAAGGGGCGGTCCCCAGGGCGGCCATCTCGGAGGTGGCGGAAGACATGGGGGGCACCGGCAGCCATTTCATCAAGAAGTGCCGGATGACATCACAGCACCACTCGTGACCGCGCACTGGCGGCGCGTCTCCGACGCATGCCAGCACAGCTCCGACACCAGGGAGACAATAGGGGATGCAGGAGCGTCACGAAAACGGTGACTGAAAGCACCACACCACCACAAGGGATGGCACTCTGGGGCCACGGCCCCGGTAGCGGGCGACATAGGCACCAGCAGCGGCGCTAAAGAGACGCCCCATGGTTCCCGTCGCGGAGGCAACCGGCGGAAGGGCCTTGAGAACTGAGTGGGGACAGTAGCCCAAACAGAGAGGGCGGATGGTCAGCAAATAGGGACGAGAAGTATATCAAAACAAACCAAAAGAAAGCAGGATGAGGGCAACGAGAAGGCAGCGGACGAAAACAAGAGAGGACATAGACAGTAGGATGTGAAGAGGGTACAGTAGGTAGATGTAGTGGTAGGGGGAAGTGACCGATAGTGGGAGGATGGAGAAGAGGGGAGCTATGAGGAAAAAAATAGGAGGTGAAGAAGAATGAGAGGGGAGGTAGCCAAGGAGGAAGGAGATCGGAAGGAGTAGGTGGCGGAAAGGGACAGGGGAGAAGAAGGAAGAGTAGGTAGACAAGAAAGCAGGGGGAATTGCTAGATTAGAGGGCAAGCGTAGGTTAAGAAAGAGAAAGGTAAACTTACAGGGAGAAGGTGAACAAGTTGTTTTCTTAGAGAGCAAGAAAGGATGAGAAGCCGGAAGATGAGGGAACACTAGTTAAGACCAAAAGGCCACACATAGAACAAGAAAAAGGAGAGTTCAAAAGCAGGGCATAAAGGGTAAGGGTAAGCAGTGCAGAGGATACCCAAGACAGCCCCACACAGAAATGGGACCCCCAGGGAGGTCGTCACATAGGATAGTCCAGATAAGCTCCCAAGTGTCCCAGTTAGGTCAAAGCGGCATACACTACACAACGTCACCAGCCTCCATATACAAAACAAAATTGGGGCAACATGTCACCATAGAAAAGAGGGAAGATGAAGGTTAGCATGCAGGGGCATACACGGGGCAAAGAGATCGGTGCAGGAGAGCGTTATTCGTTTTGTTCATAGCTAATGTAGGGGCGGGGCCGGGCGGCAGGGTTTGAGCCTGCTCCGGATTCCGCATAGGCCAACAGCCGGGACGGGGAACGACACCAACCCAAGTGACCGGCAAAGTCCCCTGGAAGGGAATAGCAGTGAGGGAGGGGGTAGGGTGTATGGGGAGAGAGCGCCTGGCTTCCTACACTGATTACCCAGGGGCGAGGATTTCACAGCCAGGGTACTTGTACCAGGGTTCTGAGATCACTGTTTTTATGTTTGGTTTATGTTTGTCTAGATGTTTCCCTCCCCCCCTCCTTTTGTGTCCACCTTCCCATAGCACACAACTACAGTATACCAGAGATGGAGGATCCGCAGATATCCAGCAGAAGATGGAGCAGGCACAACACCAATCAGCCCCCAGGAAAGGATCATAACAGACAACGGAGCAGTCACCCAACGCAGCCAAGATGAGTAAAGAGCTAACAATGGTATCACACAATGTTAAAGGGTTTAATAGTCCTATCAAGCGTCGAATCGCATTTAAAGAATATAGGGCTCGATGCAGTAAGCCCCGATAAAATCTTTTCGGCAAGTGTGGCGGATAGGTGGCGGATAGGGCTTTTTGATACAGCCTGGCTCCCGATAAGCCTTCCGATAGGCCTTTTGTGCCGATTCGTGTTTGTAGCAGAGAGAGACAAGCCGCTCTCTCAGCGCAAACATCGGCAAAAAATAAAGTATTTATAAACAACTTTTACTGAAAGTGTACATGTGCAGGGGGTCTCCGAAGCTGAACCGCATTGGTTTCAGGTCGGGGGACCCCATGCTTCCTGAGATACAGGCCCCTTTATGAGGTGCCGGAATCTCTCTGCATTTAAAGGTCCCGATCACGTGACCGCGGAATGTAAACAAAGCAGAGGGATACCGGCACCCCCTAAAGTGGCCTGTATCTCGGGAAGCAGGGGGTCCCCAGACCTAAAACCAAAGTGGTTCAGCTCCGGAGACCCTCTGCAAATCTACACTATGAATAAAACACACATATCAATAAAGACTCGTTCCTAACCTTTGCGGGTATCTGCTACGGTAGCGAAGCAGCATGAATATTTATTTAATAATACTGTACAGTGAGCAGGGGGTCCCCCGAGCTGAACCGCATCACTTTGTGGACCAGGGACCCCCTGCTTCCCGAGTTACAGGCCCCGTAATGTGTCATCGGGTGGCAGTGTCGCCGCCATCTTTATAGCGTCCCATTCGCGACGTGCCCACTATAAATATGGCGGCGACACTGTAACCGATGTCCCAAACCGGGGCCTGTAACTCGGGAAGCAGGGGGTCTCTGAGCCATAAATTAATGCGGTTCAGCTCAGGGGGCCCCCTGCTCCCGCACAATAGTATTAAAAATACATAAATGCTGCTTCATTACCATAGCGGATAGCCGCTAAGGCACTGAAGGGGTTAAGGCAGAATTGCATGTTTATTGGGGACATTTGCCCCCAATAAATATTGCAATAAACAACATACACCCCCTGTGTATTTAAAATAGATTTTTCTGGAAGCCAGAGGGTCACGTGGTGATGACTTAGCTCAGATAGTGTCAACTCGGCCCTCTTTTCCAAGCACGACAAGGTCTGTTACTTTTCTTACTTTATTTTGGAGAAAGCAGGGAAAAACAGTCTCTTGTGTAGAGGTGTAGGTCTAAATATCTCTGTGTGTGCTTAGTAGTAAAGGGAGGTGAAAAGATAATCCTGCAGCACCATTACAGGGGTTACAGCAAGGTACTCACTCGTCCAGTGGTATGGTGGAAAGGAAATGGCAATGTATGCTGGGTAGTAAGATAGTCTGGGGACAGACCATCTGTGGGCAGAGCAGAGGGGGAGAAAGCAGACTAGCCTATTTGAGAGAAAGGCTGGGGCTGCTACGGCAACTCACAGGAGTGTCTGGGGAAGCTACAACATGTAGCAATAATGTTGCATCTCTAATACAGCAAGCTGCTGGGAGAGGGGAAATGGCACTGTATTTATCACACAAGCACTGTGTTTGTGTACAGAACCAAACACATACAGCTGGCACTAATAAGCTGGCAAGCAGGGCTGCGAGGAAAGGGGGAGGGTGAAACAGAAGTGCAGACAGGGGTATTCCTGTTCCATGACACTCCCCGTCTGGTATCTGTAGATACCACTATATGACAGACTATGTGGAACATATGTGCAATGCAAACATAACATAACAATGCAAAGGTCCATATTGCCATAGCAAGGTGATAACGGCCGGTACCACTGGCGTCAAAGTCCTTTGGCCAACCTTCCAGTGAGGGAAGCCAGGTGGATGCACAGCTCTTGGTTAACTTGATGCACCACAATGTCTTTTATAAGAGTCTCTGGCACTGTTTCCTTTTAGCCTTGTGAGAAAACAGTCCTTTTGTCTCTGTAGTTTTATCCACAGAGTACATCCCCTTGTAAGTGTGCCAGTCGTGGTAGCTTGTCGCCCTATCACCTGGCGTTCGGCAGAAGGAGATGGCTTTTGGTTCCTTGCGGAAGCGGAACAACACTTCTGGAAGACTGGTTGTCGAATCTAGTCCAGTAAAGAGGGCGTCTCTCAGAGAGACTCCCTGATGCTGAGTGCTGGGGATGAACATTACCCATATTTGATCGGGTTCCTGAGGGTGGTAGGCCCCAGGTGATTGGAGGTACCGACATTCTTCACCTTCCTCCATTAGAGGTGCTGGCTTTGCGTGGCCGGTAAAGAATATCTTCTGGATGAAGGCCACAAAGTTGTTTTTGGTCTCTGGTTCCCTTTTTAGGTCGCGGAGGTGCGAAGTGAACCTAGAGATGGCATGTTCTCCAATGTTTGGAAAGCGTCCTTTTGGTGAATGGGATGGTAGCGGAGTCACCCAACTGCCTAGTCCGTCTTTAGAGAGCTCCTCGACAGTTAGCCTCAGGAATCCTCTATCTTCCCTTGATGGTGTTCGTTTGCCATCCCTTGTTGTTTGGAACGCTGTGCACCGTAGGTCATCGGTGCATTTTTCTTGCACGGGAACATCTCCACGTCGTTTGGTGAAACACTTCTGTGTCTCTCTGTTGACTGCCATCGGGAGGTTATTGTCTCCCTTGACGTAACGAAGAACAGTCTCTTTTGTCCTAGTAAATCCCTTTGTGAAATGTCTCTGTGGCCGTCTCTTTTTAGACGTAGGAGAGGACAGTCTTTTTGACACTGTGGCTTCACCTGTGGGGCGCAATCTATTACGGCTATGCCAGCTGTGTCAGCTAGTTGCTTTGTCGCTTGATACTCTATGGAGAGGAACAACTGTACATCTTAGTCGTGCCATTGCTCGCGAGAGGACTGTTTGATCGTTTATTGTCTTTTGGACGATCCCTTTGTCGGTCACCTTTGGGAGGTTACTTTCTTCATTCGGTGGAATCGACTCGTCATCCTTAGCTGTCTGGACTGCTGAGCATCCTAGGCCATTGTTGCATCCCCTCGACGTGAGGATGTCTTTGTTGATCTCAGAGGTATGACCTTGTCTTTTCTCTTCACTTGGCCCTTCGGTCACTTGGAGATGACCAAGACATGGTTCAGAGAGAGATGTGTGTCCACATTCTGTCACCACTGTTCTGCGGGCATCAACGTAGTCTTGCCCGTGCTCTTTGTTGGTGCACGTGTTGCCCACTATCACCCATCCTAGGTCAAGTCTTTGGGCGTATGGCGTGTTGTGGAGTCCATTATGCTGTTTACGGACTTTATGTACCCTCATGATGTTCCTACTGAGCAGCAGCAGGATCTTGACGCCTTGTTCTACCGGCCGGATGTGGTTGGCTATTCCTTTGAGGTGGGGGTAATGGAGTGCCACGTCTGGTGTGGGAATCTCGTCCCTGTTTGTGGCCATGTGGTTGCACTCGATGAGTGTGGGAAGGGGCATGTTCACTTTGCCGTCTATTGAGCATATGGTGTAGCCATTCACTCTTCTCCCTGTGGTCTCCATTCGCCCTGCGCACGTTCTGAGAGTGTAAGGAGATGCACCGTCTTGTATGTTAAACATGTCGAAGAACTCTGACCTGACCAGCGATCGGTTGCTCTGGTCGTCGAGGATTGCATACATCCGAATAGCCTTCTCAGGTTGTCCCTGGGGGTGCACTGCGACAAGGCATATTTTAGAGCAGGACATTTTATCACCTTCTTTTCCGCATACCTCAGTGCGCTGAGATGTGATGGATGTTGGCTCTCCTTCTTCTTTCTCCTCGCCGTGCTCCGGTATGGAGGATGGGTTCTTGAGTTGGTGGAGTGTCAGTGCCTCTGGGTGTAACGCCGTCACGTGCTTGTCACTTTCGCACACTGTGCATTTGATTTCTTCTTTACAGTCCCTGGCTAGGTGAGTCATGGAACAGCAGCACTTGAAGCAAACTCTGAATTCTCCAAGTAACCTCTTGCGTTCCTCTAGGGACTTCATCCTGAACCCAAAGCACTTATTGAGTGGGTGTGGCTTCTTGTGTATGGGACATTCCCAGTTTGGGTCCCTTGGTTCTTTGTCTCCGGCGACCAACTGATCGGGAGTAGTTTGGGTCATGGGAGGCACGTCCGTCCTGCGGACCGAGATGGGTGTTTGGGTGTTACCATATCTCGTCACTGGTCTCTCGTTCCTCAGGCTGCTTGCACTGTATGTGGTTTGCGCACCTAAGATGAAACTGGGATCGTTCCTTGTCCTTGCCGCTTCGCGGATGAAGCTCAAGAAGAATGAGAATGGGGGGTAGACGACTTGCTTCTCCCTTTTGTATTTGGAACCTTGTGAAATCCATCTTTCTTGGAGGTTGAAGGGTAGCTTCTCCAGGATGGGTCTCACTCCACGAGCTGAGTCTAGGACGTTGAGCCCTATTAAGGAATGGTCTTTCCTTGCGAACCCCAATTCTTGCAGCAGGTCCCCAAGCTCTCGTAACTTCGAGTAATCTTTAGTTGTGATCTTGGGGAAGCTGTCGACTCTTTTGAAGAGTGAATCCTCGACTGCTTCGGGGCTGCCGTAGGACTCTTCTAGCCTTTCCCACACTAGGTCAAGACCTACTTGGGGTTGGTGCACGTTTGCCGCCTGCAATCTATTCGCGTACTCTCTGGATTCGTTCCCCAGGAACTTGAATAGCAGGTTGAGCTCTTCCCTTGCTGAGAAGTCCAAGCTGTTGATTGCGTCTTTGAACGTGAACTTCCATGTCCGGTAGTTCTCAGGGCGGTCGTCGAAGCAGATGAGCCCTGCTTGTACCAGGTCGCGCCGGATCATGTACTTGGCTATGTCTGTCAGGCCTGAGGCATCGGCGTGTTTGTCCCGTTCTGAGGTAGTTGCTGGGGGGGGTCCGTGCGGTAGCCTCTTCCTTGGCGTGGACGCATGGTGACTGCTGGTCGGTGTGAGGGGCTGTGTTTCCCCGTGTGGGTGTACCTGGATTTGTTATCGGGATGAAAAGTTGCCGATAATTCCCACTTATCGGCGCTTACTGAATCCAGAGGTCAAAAAATGGCGAAAAAATGCCGAAAAAGCCTTATCGGCGCTTACTGCATGAGGCCCATAGTCGTATGAAAGCTGATACAGTATACTCTTTTTACAAGAAACCCACTTTTCACACACCAATCATCCTAAATACCTAGATAAAAACTACAGAACATTCTATTTGGCTTCAGCCAATGCCAAAAAAAGAGTTGTAGCTATCTTGATACACAATAGACTAGCGTTAACCATAAATTAACAATATTCAGATCCAGAGGGCAGATTCCTCATTCTCATTGGTATGATACAGAGTCAACCCCTGACATTGGCAGCAGTATACGCCCCATGTGAACAAAGCTCAGCATTCTTTGTCCAGCTCTTTAACAAACTTCACAGTGTTGCGAAGGGAAATATCTTTCTGGCAGGCGATCTCAACCGCACACTAGACCCCGACTTAGACAGATGTACAGGACTTAACCCGGCCCACAAACAGGACATACTAACCATACATAAGGGCCTGCAAGACTGTCAGCTGATAGACATGTGGCGGGAACAGCACCCAGGCACATGGGAATATACTTTTCTTTCCCACCCCCACAACCGTTACAGTCGGATAGATTACCTCCTAGTATCAAATAGAGTGGTTCCGGTGGTTGGTCACACTGAGATACATGGAATCTCCTGGTCTGACCACACACCAGTAGAGCTGAGGTGCACGTTAGATACACTAGAAAGACCTGGAGCAAACTGGAAGCTCAATGAGCTCCTTTTAAAATGCCCCGCAACCGAAAAGGAAATTGGCGAGCGGATTAAAGACTATTTCCGGGAAAACAAGGGCAGTGTGACAGCACAATCTACGCTCTGGGATGCCCATAAGGCTTCCCTGAGAGGGACACTGATGAACATAGAAGGCAAAAGGAAAAGAGAGAAGGAGGCGAAAATAAAAGATCTGCAGGAGAGACTGGCACACCTCACTGCTCAACACAAAATTAATAAGAGTCAGTCCGTATGGAAGGAACTGAACGATACTAAAACTAAACTTAATCTAGTGCTGTCCTCCCAGGCCGAAAAGGAGTTGGCATGGTCAAAGCGCAGATTCTATGAGAAAGCCAACAAGCCAGATACCCTACTAGCCAATAAGCTCCGAAACAAGCTTCCAAATTTTCGTATAGCATCCATCAAATCTCAGGGGGGGGACCTTACTTCCGATCCTAGACAAATAGTGGAAGTGTTTAAAAATTACTATCCGACACTATATGACGGGGATAAGGTCAGCCACACCCAAAAGACCGCAGAAACACTAACGACTTTTCTAAAGGAGGTGAATCTACCTACCTTGAGAAGGGAGGATAGGGAGGCACTACAGAGTGACTTCACCCTGGAGGAAATTACAGAGGTAATGTAGTCCCTCAAACCAGCTAAAGCCCCTGGACCAGATGGATTTTCAAATTTATACTATAAGAAATTTGGTAAGATCCTGGCTCCCCACTTGCTGAAATTATTTAATGGAATTCTAGCAGGGGCGCCCTTCCCAGCACAGATGCTCCAGGCGTCCATCTCATTGATCCACAAATCCGGTAAGGACCCGGCAGACTGTAAGAGCTACCGGCCGATATCCCTGATTAATTCGGATGTTAAAATCTTCTCTAAATTAATAGCTAACAGGGTGGGCATTGTCCTTCCTTGGTTGATTCACCCGGATCAAGTAGGCTTTTAGGGGGCAGGCAGGCAGCAGACAATACCAGACGGATTGTAGATTTGATTGATCTGGCAAAAAGGAAAAACATCTCGTCCATGGTATTAAGTCTGGATGCCGAAAAGGACTTTGATAGGATCGACTGGCCCTACCTCAGAGAGACGCTGGGGGCGTTCGACTTCGAGGGGTGCCTTCTAGAGGCAATACTAGCCCTCTACAATGGTCCCACAGCAAGAGTGCGACACCAGGGTTTTCCCTCGGAGGTATTTAACATCCGTAGCGGGACAAGACCGGGATGCCCACTGTCACCGTTGTTATTTGCTCTCTGTATTGAACCACTAGCGGCCCATATCAGATTATTTCCAGATATAGCAGGGATAGATGTAGGAGAGCAAACGCACAAGGTGGCGTTATACGCGGATGACTTGATTTTAACGTTAGCAAAACCCCTCACCTCCCTACCCAACGTCTTTGCGATCTTAAGAACATTCAACATGGTGTCGGGATTTAAAATTTACCAGACCAAGTCGGAAGCTCTTAACATCAATCTAAACAAGCCGGTTGAAAAACTGATAGAGCTCAATTTCAATTTTAAATGGCAATCCTCCGCCATCAAATATTTAGGGCTATATATCACAAAGGAGGACAAAACACTATACAAAGCTAACTTCCCTAGAATAATGAAGAAACTGAGGGAGGATCTCAGGGTTTGGGCAGGCTACGGTATATCA
This sequence comes from Ascaphus truei, assembly GCF_040206685.1. NCBI lineage: Eukaryota > Metazoa > Chordata > Amphibia > Anura > Ascaphidae > Ascaphus > Ascaphus truei. Next base: position 26,712,661 of record NC_134495.1, read on the forward strand.
TGGTTTGGGAGGATTACTAGTGTTAAAATGAACCTGCTACCCAAAATGTTATATCTGTTTCAAGCCCTCCCAATACCTCTCATTCGGGCTGAGGTCCTAGCACTCCAGGCTCACGTTATTCAATTTATTTGGAATAAAAAAAGCCCACAAATTGTGAAAAACATACTGGCAAAGCCAGGGACGAGAGGAGGGTTAGCGTTACCTTGCTTGTTGGCATACTATAAGGCGGCACAAAAATGCCAAATTGTCCAGTGGCACTCGAACCCAGCAAAAAGAAGGTGGGTAACCCGTAACACTTCATGATCTGATCTGGCTTCCAAAACAGTGTAAGAAATCAATAGGGTTGCCACTCTGTGCAGTTGCGAACTCGCTGGCGGTCTGAGAGTCATCTAAATTTAAAGCTAAGTTGACCACACAACAGTCATTGATGACCCCCCTGGTGGGGAATCCGGATTTTGCTCCAGGGCTGTTAGGCGACAAATTTATAAAGTGGACGCAGGCGGGATATCTAAGATTGAAAGACCTGGAAGGAAGGAAATTTATCAAGACGTTCGATATGATTAAGGATGAGAAAAAGCTACCCAATACAGAACTCTTTAGATTCCTCCAGGTCAGGGCATTCTATAATAAATTCCCGGTTCGTCCTGCACAAACCAATTTTGAACAGCTGTGTTCCAGAGAAACGGACACAAGGGGAATAACCTCTAGGATGTATAGGGAGGTGATCTGTCCAGAGACATCTGACGCCCCTCGACTGAAATATATGTGACAGTGGGAGACAGATTTAGGGGAGACGTTAGAGGACAAGGAATGGGACCAAATATTGCAAGCGGCAGCCAAAAGCTCAATATGTGCCACGTTAAAGGAGAACGCATATAAAGTCCTCATGCAGTGTTACCATACCCCATTGAAATTATCTAAATTTTTCAAGGGCTATTCCTCGCTCTGCCCAAAACAGTGCGGGGAAGTAGCTGATTTAAAGCATATGCTGTGGTCCTGCCCGAAAGTGGTACCGATTTGGGAATCTATAAGAGAATGGCTAAAAGGATCATCAATTTGGAGGTCCACCTGGACCCGTGGCTGTTCCTCGTGGGCAGATGGCCTCAGGGTGTGTCCAATGCGACACACAAACTGGTTATGCATTTTGAAACCGCCACGAGGAGCGAGATTGCAGCAGTATGGAAACAGCAGGAATTACCACCCATACCCAAAATCAGGAACAGAATTTGGCATGTTTGCCAGATGGAACAGTTGATGAGTTGGGTCAACAACTCTGGCTCCAAATATCTAAAAATATGGGACCCATGGTTAGCCCAAACAGACGCCGACACAATTCTGCACTAATAAACGCAAATGCGTTCTCCTTTGACGGACCTGACGATGACATAGAGACAAAGAGAGTGAAGCGCTTTAGGTAATCAAAAACGAACCCGACAGATCCACATGTCTGTGACGATGGAGAGGATTTGGCCCGGGATTAAAGGGGTTACACCCCAATTGGCCACCCTCTAACCTCACCAGGGAGACAAGGGGCTAACTGGGCTGAGGCCCAGACATGTGATTTAACCCTTGTTATAACCTGAAAATGTATATTCCCTGTTCCCCCATGTTTTATTGTTAATCAGTGTCTGCATCACACACACACTGGGATCCATCCGGGAGCACAAGGGTTAATAGTGGTATAGGGATTACAGCCCTTTGTGTAACTTTCCCGCCTTTTCAGGCACCATTTTGCAGGTCCCCATTGGCCGCCATTAGGGCTCAATGCATTTCAATAGAGAATTGTGCTGTTTTAGTCCTGTTTCCTGTAAAGACCAGCAGGTGGCGTCCGAGAGGGAGAGCGGCGGTTTCCCATTGAAAGTCAATGGGCCCATTGACTTCAATGGAGATTCCTCGAGGTAACTTTCGAAGAACAAGTTGGCTGCCGTCCAGACCGCAAACCGCAAAGCGGATACAATGTCCTTTAAATGACTTAAAATCACTTGAGTCAAGTTCAACGTTAATTGGCGTGGGAATAAACAGTTCTAGGGCCCCTAGGAATAAAATTCTTTCTGTCCCTAGTTCCTAGACCTCCCCCACTCGACCACAACAGGGTCCCCGTATCCTGGACCCCCGATAAGGGTCGAACCGAGAAGAGCGGGTCGCGCCATAGGCTTCAATGGCGGCGGAAGAAACAGCTCCGATAAATGACTTAGGGCATCATGCAGTAAGCCCCGATAAGGCTTTTTCGGCATTTTATAGTCATTTTTTTCCTTCCTGATTCAGTAAGTGCCGATAAGTGGGAATTATCGGCATCTTTTCCTCCCGATAAGAACTTATCGGGAGACGGCTGGCGATAAGCCCCTTATCGGCACTTTATAAACCCGGCTGAATTCAGGAAGCCCCGATCAGCTTTTCGCTGCTGATCGGCACCCCAGATTGGAGATTTTATGGCCAATCTGTCCCGCCAACTAAAGTTGGCAACTTGCTGGAGGAGAAGAATCGGCCGGGGCGACACTTAGAAAAAATCAGCCCTTTTTCCTGCCTGGGATTGATGCCGGGGGTCTCCGGAGCTGATACCCGCACCGGACCCCCCGGCATGCATCCGAGGCAGGAAAAAGGCAATTAAAGGCCACTACATTGCCTTAGCGGCTAACCGCTAAGGCAATGAAGGGGTTAACCCACCGTGCCATCTTTATTGTGGGTAGCGGGGGTGGGTGAAGGGGGTATTTGGCCCTGGGTGTGAGTTTAGGACTTGCGGGGGGGTTGCGGGGGCACTTAACCCCTTCACGAAGGTCATGAAGGGGTTAAGGCCTCCCGCTACCCACCCGCAAGCCCTAAACTACCACCGTTGGGGCTAATACCCCCTTCACCCACCCCCACTACCCACAATAATAAAAAATACACACACCAGCCCCACACTAACTAAATAAATAAATAAAGCGGATGGGGCATGGGCAGGATGAAGATGAGGATGGCCTTCATCGTGGCAGCCGAACATGGGTGGTGAGTACTATATGTATTTAATGTATTTATTGTTTTTATGTATTTTACATACACAGGGGGTGTATGTTGTTTATTGCAATGTTTATTGGGGGCAAATGTCCCCAATAAACATGCTATTCTGCCTTAACCCCTTCATTGCCTTAGCGGCTATCCGCTATGGTAATGAAGCAGCATTTATGTATTTTTAATACTATTGTGCGGGAGCAGGGGGCCCCCTGAGCTGAACCGCATTAATTTGTGTCTCAGAGATCCCCTACTTCCCGAATTACAGGCCCCGGTTTGGGGCATCGGTTACAGTGTCGCCGCCATATTTATAGTGGGCACGTCGCGAATGGGACGCTATAAAGATGGCGGCGACACTGCCAGCCGATGACACATTCCGGGGCCTGTAACTCGGGAAGCAGGGGTCCCTGGTCCACAAAGTGATGCGGTTCAGCACGGGGGACCCCTGCTCACAGTACAGTATTATTAAATAAATATTAATGCTGCTTCGCTACCGCAGCAGATACCCTGTAAGGTAAGGAACGAGTCTTTATTGATGTGTGTTTTACTCATAGTGTAGATGTGCAGAGGGTCTCTGGAGCTGAAGCACTTTGGTTTAAGGTCCGGGGACCCCCTGCTTCCCGAGATACAGGCCCCTTTAGGGGGTGCCGGTATCCCTCTGCTTTGTTTACATGCCACAGTCACGTGATCGGGACCTTTAAACGCAGAGGGATACCGGCACCTCATAAAGGGGCCTGTATCTCGGGAAGCAGGGGGTCCCCCGACCTGAAACCAACGCGGTTCAACTCCGGAGACTCCCTGCACATGTACAGTAGAGGCAACTCTTATTCTAACAAAAACCAGTGGCAATTCCCCAAAAGACCCAGGTACACCCAGGTACATTCTGAATACATGCCTTAAACTTTCCTTAAACTAGCCCCAGCATTTCTGCATTGATTAATGGCCTATCAGATTAACAGTGGGGGTCCCTGGCAGTTCCATTCAAACTGAATTGGACTGCCAGGGATCCCTGCTGTGTTAATCCTATGGGTCGTTAGTCAATGCAGAAATGCCTTAAACATGCCTCAAACTAGCCCAGAACATACCCAGCACATACCCAGCACATACCCAGCACATACCCAGAATGTAACCCGGCTAGTTTAAAGCAAATGTTAGAATAAACGTTGCCTCTACTGTACACTAGGAGTAAAAGTTGTTTAAAAATACTTTATTTGTTGCCTATGTTTGCGCTGAGAGAGCGGCTTGTCTCTCTCTGCTGCAAACATCTATCGCCACCAAAGGCCTATCGGAAGGCTTATCGGGAGCCAGGCTGTATCGGCACAGGCTCATCGGCAGCTTTGCTTTCGCAGTGCTTCGGCAGGGATCGGAAGGATTCGGCCCTTACTGAATACTGCGAGGGCAAATCGCCAAAAAAATGCCGATCCCCCACCTATCCGCCACACTTGGTGAAAAGATTTTATCGGGCCTTACTGCATGAGGCCCTAAGTGTGAAATGCTGTAATTTAGGAATCCATATCTCCGGTTCCGGAGGGACCAGAGGATCAAGGTTTGGGGTATCTGTAGTCACTGCTCCGGCATCACTGCAGAACCATCCTTGACCCTCTTGGACCAACCCGACAGAGTATGGACCCCCTTGAAAGTTCGGGACTTTTACCATTGATTCTAATGGGGGAAAAGCCGCATGGTGAAAAAATGACTAAGTGTAAAATGTTGAAATGTGTAAGTGCATATCTGCGGTTCTGGAATGCCCAGAGGGATGGGATTTGGGTGGCATGTAGCCAAGGTTCCGGCTTTAATGCATGCCCATTTCCAGCCACCTCAAACCAACCAGACGGAGTATGGACGAATGTGAAGATTTGTGGATTTTCTCATAGACTTCAATGGCGGCGGTACTCCATTGAAAGTCTATGGCAGGAAACTCCATTGACTACAACGGCGGAGTTGCTCCATTGAAACCCATGGCGGCGGAGCCCGTTGTTTTCAATGGGGATTTAGTGAAAAGCTGAGATTTCTTTTTTAGCGGAGATTTTTGTATTAAAGTGAAAAATTATTTAATGTGCATTTGTGTATCTCCGGTTCCGAAGGTCGTAGCAAGTCTCTTTTTGGACCATATGGTGTCCCAGTTCTGGCAATGAGAACTGGAAAGCTTGGACCTGCTAGATCTAACGGAACCGGATATTTTAATATGTTTATGTTTTATGTTTAATACTGTGTCCCAAGGTATGGACAAAGACCCAGAGGAAATTCTTTTGCATACCAGAATAACAGATGGCCCTAGAGGCGACCCAATGTCTAGGACTTAAGTATTGTTCAAAAGGTTTTGTCACCCTCCCTGTTTACCTAAGGGCGGAGGAGGCTCAAACCAGAGCAGTCTTTAAGTGTCCCACTTCACACCTTTCCACAAAGGTTTTCCTGCCAGAACTCCAAATGGATAGACTGGCTGGCATTCCTGTTGCAAATGTGGGGCTTCAGAAATGAGACCCCAGAGCTCTACTGCGCATGTCCCAACAAGCAGGGGGACATGAATTAAAATGTGTTCCCAGGTTAGTGAGTGGATGGAGGTAATTGAAAACCAATCACCTGTACTTAAGGTTAAGGATAGGGCCACAAAAGGTATATAATCTGTGGTCAAGTCCTTATCCATTGTTGTTCATGTTCTTCAAGTTCTTTAAGTGTTCAGTCTGTTCTATACCATCTTGATTGCTGAGAGAAACGCTACCCACTGTCTTCCTGCCAGAGATCTTTTCATGTCTTTGGGGTCTTGATGACTATGAAGAGTGCTATATGAACTGCCAGTCCAGATATGACTGCTTCATCATTTCCATTTTACGTAAGTGTCTATATTTTGCCTGTTATTTGTACATTATTGTGTGTTCACCTTTATCAAGGAATAAATTATATTTTATCATATCTAAGTCTCGTCCCAGTTCAGACCCAGTGATAAATATATATCAACTGTTATATATATTTATGTGTGACTTATACAGCCTGTCATAATCTCACCGTGACAGGCTTGTATAATAACTGGTGGCAGCTGGCGGGATTGAACTGGACCTGTATTACTAGTGTTCTGCGGGATACTGTAATATAGTGGGAACTGGATGGTAATTGCGAGTTCCTGGGACCAAAAATATTGAAGACACAGTGTACAACATATAACACAAGATATGGCACCTCCTCACTGTTCCCCTACTTGTGAGAAGCATTGCCTCCAGAACCAAAGTGCCGGCCATCCATCTGACTGGAGCCGGGAACCAAGACCGGAGGAGTGCATCAAGTCGGCTCGGGGACCAGCAGCCAGCAATGCTGAGAGAGAGACAGCAATCAGTGAGCATGAAACCCGGCAGGCTGAGCAAAGATCCACATCTGCAGCCGCTGTAACCATCAAACCACCCGGAGAGCAGGGAATGGACCCAGCTCCGGGATGGCAGAGACTTGTGGAGGGAGCGGGTGGTCTCGGAGACCACAGCAGTCTTGCACCAGGAGAGGTAACGGCCGTTGCAGTGGCCCGTCCAATTTCCCTGAAAGAGCTAGCACTGGTGTGTGCATTGGGCAAGATGTGGTTCCTGGCGAAGTGGACTCTGTTCCTGGTGTCGGTACCACACTGACCCGCTTATCTCCTCACAGAGCCCGGCTCTCAAGCAACTCCGCTCTGGACTCCATTGCCCCTTGCTGGGGTTAGTCCACCGGTGGCGGATAAGCACCGGCAGCCGCTTCGGCACTGCCAACAAATGGGCCACAATAATGTCCAGTGCCCTGACCGTGCGCGGTCGGGCGAAGAAGCCCCTCAGGGCCAGCGCTCACGAGCTGCGGAAAAGATGACCCGGTTAGCGGCATCCTCTGATGGCTCCCGCCCAGCCAGGGCGACAACCCTCCTCAGGACGTCTTCTGGAGAACCTGGACGGGCTGCATCAGCAACAGCGGCGGAGAACAGTGGCCATCCACCTGATCCCGGCGGAGAACCGGCGGCGGCGGCAGAGAAGAAGCCGCACTCCGGCATCCGGCCGGCGGTAATTTTATTTGGGGGGAGGGTTGAGGTGTGCGGGAGGTGGGTGTTTCACATTGTTTGGCGGAGTCAGCGATTCCCAGCAATGACCGAAGCCCCACAAACCACGCCGGCGACCCTGCATCACCGTCGGGTACTGCTGCGGCAGCTACCTGGGGCTCGCCCATGGCGGCGGCGGCGGCAGAAGAGCCGCAATTCCGGCAAAGTGCCGGAGCCCTTTCTGAGTGGGGGGAGGGACAGGGATTGCGGGAGGGGGTTTTGTTACCTGGTTTGCATGGAGCTGTGTTTCGCCACAAAACCTGGGACCCCGGTCCTGCATCGTTTCCCCTGTGCCGACCCCGGGCGCTGCTGCGGTGGCGACCCGTTGCTTACCGGCCCAGATGTTGCCGGCGGCGGCCACTCCAGTCCCCCTGCAATTGGGACCAACGAAGGCGGTGGTCTCTGCGGGGACCAGCGAGGTAAGCCAGACAAAGTCGCAGACTGACCCTGACTTATTTTTCCCTATGACTGTACCCTGTTGTTTCACTCTAGGGGTGACTGGGGGGTGGCAGGAGATAGGGGCACCAGGGGAGGAGAAGGAAGGGCAGCTTATAGGGCAGTCAGAATTTCCCATTACCCTGGCGGAGCAGCAAGGGGACTCTCGGTTAAGAGCCCCAATGTTGCAGCCTGGCTATGGGCCGGAGGTAAAAGGGGTTGTGGCAAAGTTAGACAACCCCCAGATTTCAGGGGCAGTGGCAAAGTTAGACCACCCCCAGATTACCTGCCGCCAGAAGCTAAGGTGGGTGCATTTTCACCAGCAACCCTGAGCTCACCTCCGGTAATGGGGGCACAGCTTCAGGGAGAGGGGCTAGCCCCGTTAGCACCCAGCTCTAGGGTAGGATTGCCTGGGAGAGAGTTGGGTGGGCCAGTGGGAACCGGGGAGGGAAGGCAGCGAGTGAGCCAGCCAGATTTCCCCATTACCCTGGCGGAGCAGCAAGGGGACTCTCAGTTAAGAGCCCCATTGTTGCAAACTTGCTATGGGCTGGAGGTACCAGGGGTTGTGGCAAAGTTAGACCACCCCCAGATTACGGATACCTGCCAGCCAAGAGCTAAGGCGGTTGCATCTGGAGAGAGGCCCCTAAGCTCATCCCTGGTAAGGGGGAGACAAGGTCAGGGAGGTAGGTGCACTCAGGTAGTTCCAGTGTCTGGGTTAGGATTGCCCAGTGGAGAGAGGAGTGCAGGTGGGCTGCAGGGAGGTAAGCAGTGGGCTGAGGTGCTGTGCCTAGGGGAGGCTAGGCAGGGAGACACCATGAAGCAGGGGGAGATAGGAGGTCAGTGGGGTGTTAGGCAGCTGGCAAAAGCTAGGGATGGGCTAGGTAGGCAGAAGGTCCCTTGTTCTGACTGGCCAGGAGTGACCCCTCTGACAGATCCCCCTGGGTTCCCAAAGGAGAGGCTGTGTGTAGAAAGGAAGCCAGGGAGGAGATTCAGGAGTATAGCAGAGCAGCTACAGGTGGGCACAGGGCCAGGGCAGGTAGGGTCCCTACAGAATAGTGACATAGCCCTTTCCCAGACTTGGTTGACAGGAAAGCGATGGTCTGTGCTGGATAGCTGGTCTCCTGCAGATGCAGAGACATGTCAGTCTCTGGGCAGTGTGCAGCCTGGACTGCACCGAAGCCCCTTCACCATGGACTTGGTTCCCAAGGTACTGGGTGGGGGGCAGAGGGAGGCAAAGGAGAATGCCCGGCAGCCAAGGTGGAGCCCTGCTCCACAAGATCTGGACTTTACAATCCACTGTGGCCAGGACAATGTACTGGACAATGCCGGAGGACAATTTTGCCAGGCCAATCCCTCAGGACTTATTGAGTGCTTCAAGGGCGCCAGTGGTACCCCAGTGCCTGGGGAGGCGACTGGGGCACCAGGCACCCATTGAGCAGGGGAGATGTGACGATGGAGAGGATTTGGCCCGGGATTAAAGGGGTTACACCCCAATTGGCCACCCTCTAACCTCACCACGGAGACAAGGGGTTAACTGGGCTGAGGCCCAGATGTGTGATTTAACCCTTGTCATAACCTGAAAATGTATATTCCCTGTTCCCCCATGTTTTATTGTTAATCAGTGTCTGCATCACACACACTGGGATCCATCCGGGAGCACAAGGGTTAATAGTGGTATAGTGATTATAGCCCTTTGTGTAACTTTCCCGCCTTTTCAGGCACCATTTTGCAGGCCCCCATTGGCCGCCATTAGGGCTCAATGCATTTCAATAGAGAATTGTGCTGTTTTAGTCCTGTTTCCTGTAAAGACCAGCAGGTGGCGTCTGAGAGGGAGAGCGGCGGTTTCCCATTGAAAGTCAATGGGCCCATTGACTTCAATGGAGATTCCTCGAGGTAACTTTCGAAGAACAAGTTGGCTGCCATCTAGACCGCAAACCGCAAAGCGGATACAATGTCCTTTAAAAGAGTTAAAATCACTTGAGTCAAGTTCAACGTTAATTGGCGTGGGAATAAACAATTCTAGGGCCCCTAGGAATAAAATTCTTTCTGTCCCTAGTTCCTAGACCTCCCCCCACTCGACCACAACCGGGTCCCCGTATCCTGGACCCCCGATATGGGTCGAACCGAGAAGAGCGGGTCGCGCCATAGGCTTCAATGGCGGCGGCAGAAACAGCTCCGAAAAATGACTAAGTGGGAAATGCTGTAATTTAGGAATTCATATCTCTGGTTCCGGAGGGACCAGAGGATCAAGGTTTGGGGTATCTGTAGTCACTGCTCCGGCATCACTGCAGAACCATCCTTGACCCTCTTGGACCAACCCGACGAAGTATGGACCCCCTTGAAAGTTCGGGACTTTTACCATTGATTCTAATGGGGGAAAAGCCGCATGGTGAAAAAATGACTAAGTGTAAAATGTTGAAATGTGTAAGTCCATATCTCCGGTTCTGGAATGCCCAGAGGGATGGGATATGGGTGGAATGTAGCCAAGTTCCAGCTTTAATGCATGCCCATTTCCAGCCACCTCAGACCAACCAGACGGAGTATGGACGAATGTAAAGATTTGTGGATTTTCTCATAGACTTCAATGGCGGCGGTTCCCCATTGAAAGTCTATGGCAGGAAACTCCATTGACTACAACGACGGAGTTGCTCCATTGAAACCCATGGTGGCTGAGCCCGTGTTTTCAATGGGAATTTAGTGAAAAGCTGAGATTTCTTTTTTAGCGGAGATTTTTGTATTAAAGTGAAAAATGATTTAATGTGCATTTGTGTATCTCCGGTTCTGAAGGTCGTAGCAAGTCGCTGTTTAGACCATATGGTGTCCCAGTTCTGGCAATGAGAACTGGGAAGTTTGGACCTGCATGACCTTAAGGAACCGGATATTTTAATACGTTTATGTTTTATGTTTAATACTGTGTCCCAAGGTATGGACAAAGACCCAGAGGAAATTCTTTTGCATACCAGGATAACAGATGGCCCTAGAGGCGACCCAATGTCTAGGACTTAAGTATTGTTCAAAGGGTTTTGTCACCCTCCCTGTTTACCTAAGGGCGGAGGAGGCTCAAACCAGAGCAGTCTTTCACACCTTTCCACAAAGGTTTTCCTGCCAGAACTCCAAATGGATAGACTGGCTGGCATTCCTGATGCAAATGTGGGGCTTCAGAAATGAGACCCCAGAGCTCTACTGCGCATGTCCCAACAAGCAGGGGGCATGAATTAAAATGTGTTCCCAGGCTAGTGAGTGGCTGAAGGTAATTGAAAACCAATCACCTGTACTTAAGGTTAAAGATAGGGCCACAAAAGGTATATAATCTGTGGTCAAGCCCGTATCCATTGTTGTTCATGTTCTTCAAGTTCTTCAAGTGTTCAGTCTGTTCTATACCATCTTGATTGCTGAGAGAAACGCACTGTCTTCCTGCCAGAGGTCTTTTCATGTCTTTGGGGTCTTGATGACTATGAAGAGTGCTATATGAACTAACAGTTCAGATATGACTGCTTCATCATTTCCATTTTACGTAAGTGTCTATATTTTGCCTGTTATTTGTACATTATTGTGTGTTCACCTTTATCAAGGAATAAATTATATTTTATCATATCTAAGTCTCGTCCCAGTTCAGACCCAGTGATAAATATCTATCAACTGTTATATATATTTATGTGTGACTTATACAGCCTGCCATATACAGTCTCCTGCAGTTCCTGTGGTAAAGAGGCTCACGCTTACGGGATCGTCCATTCCCTAAATATCCTGGTTGCCCTTCCAATGAGGCAGATTGCGTGGATGTTTCCTCCTGTAATGGTGTGTCTGCGGAGAAGTTCACTCAACTGTGTTGGTGTGGAGCCGGCACTTCCAAAATTGGTGCCAAAACAGAATAGATACGGTGGCTCACAAGGGTCAGTGTGTGAGGAAGAGAAGGAGTGAGATGAAGCGGACAGAAATACATGGGAAGAGAGGGGGGGAAATAGAGGGGGCTCGTGAGATGTTAAATTGGGTGACTCGCAAGACCGTTGACAATGGGGGGGGGAGGGTGGTTTCGCAACTCTAGTCCTGGGCCCTGAACAAAGTTATCAAGCATTTCCTGGTTTAAATAGGGATCAATCAGGAAGTATATCTGCTGGGCAACCAGCAATAAACCCTGGGGATCAGAGCGGACCAAAAAGGTACGAACTCTTAGAAACAGTTAGCTTAAGAAACTGTCAGGATCCGCTGCCACGGTCGTTCTGCCACCAACAGCATGGCCAACATTTGAGGTAGCTTTACCTCCTCCAAAGTGATGAAGCCAGGAAGTGACAGAAAAAAGGAATAGGTGCAAAACAGCGCTAGGGATACTGATGAATAAATGTTCAGGCAGCCAGGTGAATGACTGGTGGTACAACCAGTCAGGGAAACAGATGAAACAAAGGGGTTAACCGGCGCCAAAGAGGGTAAATACCAGTCCTGTTGTGACAGTCCAAATACAGTCCTTGGGATGATGAATGGTGATGATTCTCACCTCAGCAGTGCATATGTGAAAAAAGAGAAAGAGAAATAATAGTGCAGTAAATCAACACAGGGGGGGGGGGGGGGTGATCACAGATATTGACAAAAAACAACAAACAAGACATACAAACATATAACACTAGCACGGCCTAAATATTAATAAAAAGCATATTTATTGATGTGGAAATGTGCATAAACCGCATCCGGAGGGGTAAAATTGCAACCCTACTCACAAAATGCTGGAAAGGTACAGGCAGATCTGCTGTATGCAGCTGGGCTCTCAAGATGGCGACCGGAGCACTTGTGCTGGCGTCCACACGTGACTAGGAAGCCAGGCAGATGACTCAGATGACGAGGCCTCTGGGCGGACGTGACGTCACCCCCGTTGTGTATTCTCCACCGGCTCACAGGACTCCAGTCCTCCAGTCCTCATCAGCAGCCGCAATATCGCCGTACCTCGGTTCAAAACACTAGTTGGAGACTGCAGAGTTTCTCCTTTGGAACTGCAGACTTCACCACACTGGAACACTCTAAAAACTTGAAACTTCCCGACGCGTTTCGTACGCATGCGCGTACTTCTTCAAGGGATGTGCTTGTCTGATAGTCTCTATGGTATATATACCCTCAGTCCAAAGTCCTGGTTGGTTAATTGGATAAGTGGTATTAACCCCAATTAGGGCTAATAGACAACAGCACATGAACAATGGCCTATGCTAATCAACATACATAACAAACATACAACATTAATTGGGATAACAGAAAAGAGAAAAAAAACGTTAAAAACATTTAAAAAGACATTAAAAATATAAACAGTGGCAGAACAAAGAATTAATGACTTAAAAATAAGTGATTATAAAAAGGCTTTGAGTTCAAAGTCGATATTCATTCCCTTAGGGGAGAGGGTTTTAAGTTCATATATCCAGTAAGCCTCACGTATACTGGCCTGCTGGAGTCTACTCCCCCCTCTAGGATTAACATCAACCTGCTCAATTGCCTGACAGATAAGACCCTTGGGATTCTTATCATGGTACAGAGAAAAATGATGTGAGACACTATGTGTCACTAAGCCCCTTCTGATATTGTAAATATGCTCATAGACACGTCTCTGAAAGGTTCTCCCTGTTCTGCCCACATATTGCAAGCCACAAGGGCATTGCAATAAATATATAACATATGTGGAGTGGCAGTTAATGAAATTATATATAGGGTAACTCCTATTAGTAACATTAGATGTAAATTTTTTTGAATTTTTACTAAATGAACATGCTACGCATTTTACACAGGTGAAGAAACCTTTTAGATTCCCTCCTAGTTTCTGCTTTCTTTGGTTCACCGGACAACTGGGGGCTAGTTTAGATTTTAAGTTATTAGCCCTGGAAAATATAATATTGGCTTTTTTTGGGAGGATATCTGCCAATACTTCATCTTGTAATAAAATAGGCCAATATTTATTTATAATTTGTTTAATTTTTGGCGCCATTTCATTATATTGAGTGATGAACGCTACCTGGTTGTGACGTGTATTTATTGTTTCCTTCTTTTTAACCTCATATTGAAGTAAAGTGTCCCTATTGATCTCATTGACCTGATTAAAAGCCTCATTTAATTCAAACTCTTTGTATTTTCTATTAATGAATTTATGTTTTAGATCTTCTGCTTGTTTTTTAAAAATCTCGTCTTCTGAACAGTTACGTTTAAGACGTACCAGTTGTCCCTTTGGAATATTTCGCAGCCACTGCGGATTATGGTGACTATCCGCGCGCACATAGTTATTTGCCTGCACAGGCTTAAAAAAGGTTTTTGTGTGCAATATGTCATCTTTGACATATATGTGGAGGTCCAAAAAATCGATGTGTTCAGTACTAAAACTACATGTGAATTTTAAATTAAGGTGATTGTGATTTAAATAAGTGCAAAAATCATTTAAAGAATCCTGAGTGCCTGACCAAATGAAAATCACATCATCAATGTAGCGCCGCCAGAGCACCAGGCTCGCTCCTAGAGGACAGTTGTTCCAAATGAACTCCTCCTCCCAACTGTCCATGAATAAGTTGGCATAACTAGGAGCGAACCTCGTGCCCATGGCGGTACCACATTTCTGAATGTAATAGTGAGAATTAAAGGTGAAATAATTATGTGTTAAAATAAACCAAATACTCTCCATCAAAAAATCCCTCTTGGTGCGTGAATAGCCACTGGAGTGTTCCAGTTTGCGAGACACGGCCTGGCATCCTTGATGATGGTCAATAACTGTGTACAAGGATGTTACATCAGCCGTGGCTAGAATGTATCCTTGCTGCCATTTAAGATCTTTTAGAATTTGTAGCGTATGTGTCGTGTCTCGCAAATAGGACCTGCCACCAGTGACTACCGGTTGAAGATGGTGATCTATAAATTGTGAAAGATTTGAAGTGAGGGAAGAAATACCAGAAATAATAGGTCTCCCTGGAGGTGCAGTTAAATTTTTGTGAATTTTAGGTATAAAATAAAATAACGGTGTGCGTGGAAACTGAACAGACAGAAATTTGAACTCATCCTCACATAATGCCCCACTATTTACACCAGAAGTCAACAATTCTCCCAGTTCGGCTTTGAAATGTACTGCACCGACACACTTTATTCGAGCAAATACCCGGTATGTACCTGGCAGATACCTGGAATGCGCCGCTCCTCACCTCTGACAAGCCCCGTTGCATTTGCCTTCCCAGCCTGGGTTCATGCCTGGCTGATGGGCGGCTGATCTGTTAAATGATAATGATTAGGATTTAATAGGCTGCAATGCTTCGCGTGTCTACCAGATGGCATAAATTCATGAATTGTAATGCAGTATATATATATGTACTGTTCAGTATTGCAGCCAGCGGGAATAAAATGCTTCAATCCCTGCTGGAAAATAACTCAATGCACTCGGGCAGAAAACAGTCACAAACCTCAATACACCCGGGTATACCCGAATTCGTGGGACTAGCCGAGCTCGAATAAAGTGTGTCGCCAGTGTACCAAAGGGTCACTGTTAAGGGGGAGGTATGTGGTCTCATCTCCCAGTAATCTCATGGACTCTTTTAGATAATACTCTTTGTCCATGACCACAATACCCCCACCCTTATCAGCCGATTTAATAACAATCGAGTCATTATTCTCTAGATTTTGGACTGCCTCTTTTTCTTTAATATTAAAATTATCTTTTTTGATTTTGTATGTTCTACATGAGTTCTCTAGATCTATGCTGACCATTTCTACAAAGGAGCTTACTAGATGTCCTTGTGCGAACTTTGGATAGAACGTGGATGCTTTTTTAAAAGTTTTTTCTTGAGGATCAGCAGTACTGCGTACCTCTTGGATGGGATTGGTTTGGTTAGTAATTTTATCCCTAGCAAAATATTTTTTCAGGGCGAGTTTGCGGGCAAATTTGTGAACATCTATGTAGAGATTAAAACTATTTGGTCCACAGACTGGAGCAAACTTAAGTCCTTTATTGAGTACTTTTTTCTCAATGTCGGTGAGCTGGTACTGACTTATATTAAAGATATTCGGATACTCTTTTGTAATTTTTACCCGATTTCTACTAGTACCTCCTCTCCTCCCTCGGGTCCTGTCTTTCTTTTTTTGTGGTTTAGTGGAGGTTGGATTTCTGATACATGTTTGATTATTTCCACCTCTGGGAAGATGTGATCTCTTTCCTTCCTCCACTCTAAAAAAGAAAAATTTGATTTAATGGCTGGTGTGGGGAGTGGTGTATACGAGATGCTCTCCACATCACTCTCTGATCCTATATCGGACAGCAATGTGTATCTATTGCTGACCGTGACAGGAATTGATTGTGGTAATGTTAGTGCATCATATCGCTCCTTGGCTCTTTTTTGTTGCAGATATAGATTTTTATCATGCAACGGTTGTTTAACCGGAACGAACGGTGTGGGAACCAGTACATTAGTGGAGGTTTTTTTTGGGACATTGATAGCTCCCTTTTGTATAAATCTGCTCCTTTTAGCATTGGATTCTTTAGGTCCTATCGTTACACTGGGTTTCTTATTATCTACATTTGTAACATTAATCTCTTTGGATTTCTTTGCCCAATCTCTCTGACAACCAGTGTCATAGTCTTGTTTATCCCTGAAAAATTTTTGTTGTTTGATTTGAACTATCTCTAATTCAGCCTGATCTAGCCTTTTCTTAATAGTCGGTTCTAGAGCGAGCAACTCTTTGTTGTCTTTATATGGATCTAACTGGATCTTCATATCTAATATATGATCGTCCAGTTCGACTAGGGTTTTCCTCCGTTGATGCACCAAAAGCTTCATGAGAGAGAATGAACAATGATCTAATATTTCATTCCATTCCCTCATGAAGCCCTCATTATGTGCATCCCCGGTGGGCTTTTTTCGAACCCTAAGCCCCCTAGGGATACGGTGATTTTCCAAATACTTGCTCAGTGTGGTGGCTTCCCACCATTGTTTGCTTTCTAGCATTAGTGTTTTCTCTAACTGAGCAAGTATTGGATGGAAATCTTCAGTCACACTTTCTATACCTTGGACTGAGCTAGGATCACCAAAGATATGATCAACATTGACATTATGACGAGATCTCATGAACAGAGAACTCATGATGACACTTACAATCAATAAAATATAAATATAAAAGCAGCTAACACCAAATGTACAAAACAAAAAATCACAGAAAAAAGGAATAGGTGCAAAACAGCGCTAGGGATACTGATGAATAAATGTTCAGGCAGCCAGGTGAATGACTGGTGGTACAACCAGTCAGGGAAACAGATGAAACAAAGGGGTTAACCGGCGCCAAAGAGGGTAAATACCAGTCCTGTTGTGACAGTCCAAATACAGTCCTTGGGATGATGAATGGTGATGATTCTCACCTCAGCAGTGCATATGTGAAAAAAGAGAAAGAGAAATAATAGTGCAGTAAATCAACACAGGGGGGGGGGGGTGATCACAGATATTGACAAAAAACAACAAACAAGACATACAAACATATAACACTAGCACGGCCTAAATATTAATAAAAAGCATATTTATTGATGTGGAAATGTGCATAAACCGCATCCGGAGGGGTAAAATTGCAACCCTACTCACAAAATGCTGGAAAGGTACAGGCAGATCTGCTGTATGCAGCTGGGCTCTCAAGATGGCGACCGGAGCACTTGTGCTGGCATCCACACGTGACTAGGAAGCCAGGCAGATGACTCAGATGACGAGGCCTCTGGGCGGACGTGACGTCACCCCCGTTGTGTATTCTCCACCGGCTCACAGGACTCCAGTCCTCCAGTCCTCATCAGCAGCCGCAATATCGCCGTACCTCGGTTCAAAACACTAGTTGGAGACTGCAGAGTTTCTCCTTTGGAACTGCAGACTTCACCACACTGGAACACTCTAAAAACTTGAAACTTCCCGACGCGTTTCGTACGCATGCGCGTACTTCTTCAAGGGATGTGCTTGTCTGATAGTCTCTATGGTATATATACCCTCAGTCCAAAGTCCTGGTTGGTTAATTGGATAAGTGGTATTAACCCCAATTAGGGCTAATAGACAACAGCACATGAACAATGGCCTATGCTAATCAACATACATAACAAACATACAACATTAATTGGGATAACAGAAAAGAGAAAAAAAACGTTAAAAACATTTAAAAAGACATTAAAAATATAAACAGTGGCAGAACAAAGAATTAATGACTTAAAAATAAGTGATTATAAAAAGGCTTTGAGTTCAAAGTCGATATTCATTCCCTTAGGGGAGAGGGTTTTAAGTTCATATATCCAGTAAGCCTCACGTATACTGGCCTGCTGGAGTCTACTCCCCCCTCTAGGATTAACATCAACCTGCTCAATTGCCTGACAGATAAGACCCTTGGGATTCTTATCATGGTACAGAGAAAAATGATGTGAGACACTATGTGTCACTAAGCCCCTTCTGATATTGTAAATATGCTCATAGACACGTCTCTGAAAGGTTCTCCCTGTTCTGCCCACATATTGCAAGCCACAAGGGCATTGCAATAAATATATAACATATGTGGAGTGGCAGTTAATGAAATTATATATAGGGTAACTCCTATTAGTAACATTAGATGTAAATTTTTTTGAATTTTTACTAAATGAACATGCTACGCATTTTACACAGGTGAAGAAACCTTTTAGATTCCCTCCTAGTTTCTGCTTTCTTTGGTTCACCGGACAACTGGGGGCTAGTTTAGATTTTAAGTTATTAGCCCTGGAAAATATAATATTGGCTTTTTTTGGGAGGATATCTGCCAATACTTCATCTTGTAATAAAATAGGCCAATATTTATTTATAATTTGTTTAATTTTTGGCGCCATTTCATTATATTGAGTGATGAACGCTACCTGGTTGTGACGTGTATTTATTGTTTCCTTCTTTTTAACCTCATATTGAAGTAAAGTGTCCCTATTGATCTCATTGACCTGATTAAAAGCCTCATTTAATTCAAACTCTTTGTATTTTCTATTAATGAATTTATGTTTTAGATCTTCTGCTTGTTTTTTAAAAATCTCGTCTTCTGAACAGTTACGTTTAAGACGTACCAGTTGTCCCTTTGGAATATTTCGCAGCCACTGCGGATTATGGTGACTATCCGCGCGCACATAGTTATTTGCCTGCACAGGCTTAAAAAAGGTTTTTGTGTGCAATATGTCATCTTTGACATATATGTGGAGGTCCAAAAAATCGATGTGTTCAGTACTAAAACTACATGTGAATTTTAAATTAAGGTGATTGTGATTTAAATAAGTGCAAAAATCATTTAAAGAATCCTGAGTGCCTGACCAAATGAAAATCACATCATCAATGTAGCGCCGCCAGAGCACCAGGCTCGCTCCTAGAGGACAGTTGTTCCAAATGAACTCCTCCTCCCAACTGTCCATGAATAAGTTGGCATAACTAGGAGCGAACCTCGTGCCCATGGCGGTACCACATTTCTGAATGTAATAGTGAGAATTAAAGGTGAAATAATTATGTGTTAAAATAAACCAAATACTCTCCATCAAAAAATCCCTCTTGGTGCGTGAATAGCCACTGGAGTGTTCCAGTTTGCGAGACACGGCCTGGCATCCTTGATGATGGTCAATAACTGTGTACAAGGATGTTACATCAGCCGTGGCTAGAATGTATCCTTGCTGCCATTTAAGATCTTTTAGAATTTGTAGCGTATGTGTCGTGTCTCGCAAATAGGACCTGCCACCAGTGACTACCGGTTGAAGATGGTGATCTATAAATTGTGAAAGATTTGAAGTGAGGGAAGAAATACCAGAAATAATAGGTCTCCCTGGAGGTGCAGTTAAATTTTTGTGAATTTTAGGTATAAAATAAAATAACGGTGTGCGTGGAAACTGAACAGACAGAAATTTGAACTCATCCTCACATAATGCCCCACTATTTACACCAGAAGTCAACAATTCTCCCAGTTCGGCTTTGAAATGTACCAAAGGGTCACTGTTAAGGGGGAGGTATGTGGTCTCATCTCCCAGTAATCTCATGGACTCTTTTAGATAATACTCTTTGTCCATGACCACAATACCCCCACCCTTATCAGCCGATTTAATAACAATCGAGTCATTATTCTCTAGATTTTGGACTGCCTCTTTTTCTTTAATATTAAAATTATCTTTTTTGATTTTGTATGTTCTACATGAGTTCTCTAGATCTATGCTGACCATTTCTACAAAGGAGCTTACTAGATGTCCTTGTGCGAACTTTGGATAGAACGTGGATGCTTTTTTAAAAGTTTTTTCTTGAGGATCAGCAGTACTGCGTACCTCTTGGATGGGATTGGTTTGGTTAGTAATTTTATCCCTAGCAAAATATTTTTTCAGGGCGAGTTTGCGGGCAAATTTGTGAACATCTATGTAGAGATTAAAACTATTTGGTCCACAGACTGGAGCAAACTTAAGTCCTTTATTGAGTACTTTTTTCTCAATGTCGGTGAGCTGGTACTGACTTATATTAAAGATATTCGGATACTCTTTTGTAATTTTTACCCGATTTCTACTAGTACCTCCTCTCCTCCCTCGGGTCCTGTCTTTCTTTTTTTGTGGTTTAGTGGAGGTTGGATTTCTGATACATGTTTGATTATTTCCACCTCTGGGAAGATGTGATCTCTTTCCTTCCTCCACTCTAAAAAAGAAAAATTTGATTTAATGGCTGGTGTGGGGAGTGGTGTATACGAGATGCTCTCCACATCACTCTCTGATCCTATATCGGACAGCAATGTGTATCTATTGCTGACCGTGACAGGAATTGATTGTGGTAATGTTAGTGCATCATATCGCTCCTTGGCTCTTTTTTGTTGCAGATATAGATTTTTATCATGCAACGGTTGTTTAACCGGAACGAACGGTGTGGGAACCAGTACATTAGTGGAGGTTTTTTTTGGGACATTGATAGCTCCCTTTTGTATAAATCTGCTCCTTTTAGCATTGGATTCTTTAGGTCCTATCGTTACACTGGGTTTCTTATTATCTACATTTGTAACATTAATCTCTTTGGATTTCTTTGCCCAATCTCTCTGACAACCAGTGTCATAGTCTTGTTTATCCCTGAAAAATTTTTGTTGTTTGATTTGAACTATCTCTAATTCAGCCTGATCTAGCCTTTTCTTAATAGTCGGTTCTAGAGCGAGCAACTCTTTGTTGTCTTTATATGGATCTAACTGGATCTTCATATCTAATATATGATCGTCCAGTTCGACTAGGGTTTTCCTCCGTTGATGCACCAAAAGCTTCATGAGAGAGAATGAACAATGATCTAATATTTCATTCCATTCCCTCATGAAGCCCTCATTATGTGCATCCCCGGTGGGCTTTTTTCGAACCCTAAGCCCCCTAGGGATACGGTGATTTTCCAAATACTTGCTCAGTGTGGTGGCTTCCCACCATTGTTTGCTTTCTAGCATTAGTGTTTTCTCTAACTGAGCAAGTATTGGATGGAAATCTTCAGTCACACTTTCTATACCTTGGACTGAGCTAGGATCACCAAAGATATGATCAACATTGACATTATGACGAGATCTCATGAACAGAGAACTCATGATGACACTTACAATCAATAAAATATAAATATAAAAGCAGCTAACACCAAATGTACAAAACAAAAAATCACAGAAAAAAGGAATAGGTGCAAAACAGCGCTAGGGATACTGATGAATAAATGTTCAGGCAGCCAGGTGAATGACTGGTGGTACAACCAGTCAGGGAAACAGATGAAACAAAGGGGTTAACCGGCGCCAAAGAGGGTAAATACCAGTCCTGTTGTGACAGTCCAAATACAGTCCTTGGGATGATGAATGGTGATGATTCTCACCTCAGCAGTGCATATGTGAAAAAAGAGAAAGAGAAATAATAGTGCAGTAAATCAACACAGGGGGGGGGGGGGGTGATCACAGATATTGACAAAAAACAACAAACAAGACATACAAACATATAACACTAGCACGGCCTAAATATTAATAAAAAGCATATTTATTGATGTGGAAATGTGCATAAACCGCATCCGGAGGGGTAAAATTGCAACCCTACTCACAAAATGCTGGAAAGGTACAGGCAGATCTGCTGTATGCAGCTGGGCTCTCAAGATGGCGACCGGAGCACTTGTGCTGGCGTCCACACGTGACTAGGAAGCCAGGCAGATGACTCAGATGACGAGGCCTCTGGGCGGACGTGACGTCACCCCCGTTGTGTATTCTCCACCGGCTCACAGGACTCCAGTCCTCCAGTCCTCATCAGCAGCCGCAATATCGCCGTACCTCGGTTCAAAACACTAGTTGGAGACTGCAGAGTTTCTCCTTTGGAACTGCAGACTTCACCACACTGGAACACTCTAAAAACTTGAAACTTCCCGACGCGTTTCGTACGCATGCGCGTACTTCTTCAAGGGATGTGCTTGTCTGATAGTCTCTATGGTATATATACCCTCAGTCCAAAGTCCTGGTTGGTTAATTGGATAAGTGGTATTAACCCCAATTAGGGCTAATAGACAACAGCACATGAACAATGGCCTATGCTAATCAACATACATAACAAACATACAACATTAATTGGGATAACAGAAAAGAGAAAAAAAACGTTAAAAACATTTAAAAAGACATTAAAAATATAAACAGTGGCAGAACAAAGAATTAATGACTTAAAAATAAGTGATTATAAAAAGGCTTTGAGTTCAAAGTCGATATTCATTCCCTTAGGGGAGAGGGTTTTAAGTTCATATATCCAGTAAGCCTCACGTATACTGGCCTGCTGGAGTCTACTCCCCCCTCTAGGATTAACATCAACCTGCTCAATTGCCTGACAGATAAGACCCTTGGGATTCTTATCATGGTACAGAGAAAAATGATGTGAGACACTATGTGTCACTAAGCCCCTTCTGATATTGTAAATATGCTCATAGACACGTCTCTGAAAGGTTCTCCCTGTTCTGCCCACATATTGCAAGCCACAAGGGCATTGCAATAAATATATAACATATGTGGAGTGGCAGTTAATGAAATTATATATAGGGTAACTCCTATTAGTAACATTAGATGTAAATTTTTTTGAATTTTTACTAAATGAACATGCTACGCATTTTACACAGGTGAAGAAACCTTTTAGATTCCCTCCTAGTTTCTGCTTTCTTTGGTTCACCGGACAACTGGGGGCTAGTTTAGATTTTAAGTTATTAGCCCTGGAAAATATAATATTGGCTTTTTTTGGGAGGATATCTGCCAATACTTCATCTTGTAATAAAATAGGCCAATATTTATTTATAATTTGTTTAATTTTTGGCGCCATTTCATTATATTGAGTGATGAACGCTACCTGGTTGTGACGTGTATTTATTGTTTCCTTCTTTTTAACCTCATATTGAAGTAAAGTGTCCCTATTGATCTCATTGACCTGATTAAAAGCCTCATTTAATTCAAACTCTTTGTATTTTCTATTAATGAATTTATGTTTTAGATCTTCTGCTTGTTTTTTAAAAATCTCGTCTTCTGAACAGTTACGTTTAAGACGTACCAGTTGTCCCTTTGGAATATTTCGCAGCCACTGCGGATTATGGTGACTATCCGCGCGCACATAGTTATTTGCCTGCACAGGCTTAAAAAAGGTTTTTGTGTGCAATATGTCATCTTTGACATATATGTGGAGGTCCAAAAAATCGATGTGTTCAGTACTAAAACTACATGTGAATTTTAAATTAAGGTGATTGTGATTTAAATAAGTGCAAAAATCATTTAAAGAATCCTGAGTGCCTGACCAAATGAAAATCACATCATCAATGTAGCGCCGCCAGAGCACCAGGCTCGCTCCTAGAGGACAGTTGTTCCAAATGAACTCCTCCTCCCAACTGTCCATGAATAAGTTGGCATAACTAGGAGCGAACCTCGTGCCCATGGCGGTACCACATTTCTGAATGTAATAGTGAGAATTAAAGGTGAAATAATTATGTGTTAAAATAAACCAAATACTCTCCATCAAAAAATCCCTCTTGGTGCGTGAATAGCCACTGGAGTGTTCCAGTTTGCGAGACACGGCCTGGCATCCTTGATGATGGTCAATAACTGTGTACAAGGATGTTACATCAGCCGTGGCTAGAATGTATCCTTGCTGCCATTTAAGATCTTTTAGAATTTGTAGCGTATGTGTCGTGTCTCGCAAATAGGACCTGCCACCAGTGACTACCGGTTGAAGATGGTGATCTATAAATTGTGAAAGATTTGAAGTGAGGGAAGAAATACCAGAAATAATAGGTCTCCCTGGAGGTGCAGTTAAATTTTTGTGAATTTTAGGTATAAAATAAAATAACGGTGTGCGTGGAAACTGAACAGACAGAAATTTGAACTCATCCTCACATAATGCCCCACTATTTACACCAGAAGTCAACAATTCTCCCAGTTCGGCTTTGAAATGTACCAAAGGGTCACTGTTAAGGGGGAGGTATGTGGTCTCATCTCCCAGTAATCTCATGGACTCTTTTAGATAATACTCTTTGTCCATGACCACAATACCCCCACCCTTATCAGCCGATTTAATAACAATCGAGTCATTATTCTCTAGATTTTGGACTGCCTCTTTTTCTTTAATATTAAAATTATCTTTTTTGATTTTGTATGTTCTACATGAGTTCTCTAGATCTATGCTGACCATTTCTACAAAGGAGCTTACTAGATGTCCTTGTGCGAACTTTGGATAGAACGTGGATGCTTTTTTAAAAGTTTTTTCTTGAGGATCAGCAGTACTGCGTACCTCTTGGATGGGATTGGTTTGGTTAGTAATTTTATCCCTAGCAAAATATTTTTTCAGGGCGAGTTTGCGGGCAAATTTGTGAACATCTATGTAGAGATTAAAACTATTTGGTCCACAGACTGGAGCAAACTTAAGTCCTTTATTGAGTACTTTTTTCTCAATGTCGGTGAGCTGGTACTGACTTATATTAAAGATATTCGGATACTCTTTTGTAATTTTTACCCGATTTCTACTAGTACCTCCTCTCCTCCCTCGGGTCCTGTCTTTCTTTTTTTGTGGTTTAGTGGAGGTTGGATTTCTGATACATGTTTGATTATTTCCACCTCTGGGAAGATGTGATCTCTTTCCTTCCTCCACTCTAAAAAAGAAAAATTTGATTTAATGGCTGGTGTGGGGAGTGGTGTATACGAGATGCTCTCCACATCACTCTCTGATCCTATATCGGACAGCAATGTGTATCTATTGCTGACCGTGACAGGAATTGATTGTGGTAATGTTAGTGCATCATATCGCTCCTTGGCTCTTTTTTGTTGCAGATATAGATTTTTATCATGCAACGGTTGTTTAACCGGAACGAACGGTGTGGGAACCAGTACATTAGTGGAGGTTTTTTTTGGGACATTGATAGCTCCCTTTTGTATAAATCTGCTCCTTTTAGCATTGGATTCTTTAGGTCCTATCGTTACACTGGGTTTCTTATTATCTACATTTGTAACATTAATCTCTTTGGATTTCTTTGCCCAATCTCTCTGACAACCAGTGTCATAGTCTTGTTTATCCCTGAAAAATTTTTGTTGTTTGATTTGAACTATCTCTAATTCAGCCTGATCTAGCCTTTTCTTAATAGTCGGTTCTAGAGCGAGCAACTCTTTGTTGTCTTTATATGGATCTAACTGGATCTTCATATCTAATATATGATCGTCCAGTTCGACTAGGGTTTTCCTCCGTTGATGCACCAAAAGCTTCATGAGAGAGAATGAACAATGATCTAATATTTCATTCCATTCCCTCATGAAGCCCTCATTATGTGCATCCCCGGTGGGCTTTTTTCGAACCCTAAGCCCCCTAGGGATACGGTGATTTTCCAAATACTTGCTCAGTGTGGTGGCTTCCCACCATTGTTTGCTTTCTAGCATTAGTGTTTTCTCTAACTGAGCAAGTATTGGATGGAAATCTTCAGTCACACTTTCTATACCTTGGACTGAGCTAGGATCACCAAAGATATGATCAACATTGACATTATGACGAGATCTCATGAACAGAGAACTCATGATGACACTTACAATCAATAAAATATAAATATAAAAGCAGCTAACACCAAATGTACAAAACAAAAAATCACAGAAAAAAGGAATAGGTGCAAAACAGCGCTAGGGATACTGATGAATAAATGTTCAGGCAGCCAGGTGAATGACTGGTGGTACAACCAGTCAGGGAAACAGATGAAACAAAGGGGTTAACCGGCGCCAAAGAGGGTAAATACCAGTCCTGTTGTGACAGTCCAAATACAGTCCTTGGGATGATGAATGGTGATGATTCTCACCTCAGCAGTGCATATGTGAAAAAAGAGAAAGAGAAATAATAGTGCAGTAAATCAACACATATATATATAAATATTGGCCTATTTTATTACAAGATGAAGTATTGGCAGATATCCTCCCAAAAAAAGCCAATATTATATTTTCCAGGGCTAATAACTTAAAATCTAAACTATCCCCCAGTTGTCCGGTGAACCAAAGAAAGCAGAAACTAGGAGGGAATCTAAAAGGTTTCTTCACCTGTGTAAAATGCGTAGCATGTTCATTTAGTAAAAATTCAAAAAAATTTACATCTAATGTTACTAATAGGAGTTACCCTATATATAATTTCATTAACTGCCACTCCACATATGTTATATATTTATTGCAATGCCCTTGTGGCTTGCAATATGTGGGCAGAACAGGGAGAACCTTTCAGAGACGTGTCTATGAGCATATTTACAATATCAGAAGGGGCTTAGTGACACATAGTGTCTCACATCATTTTTCTCTGTACCATGATAAGAATCCCAAGGGTCTTATCTGTCAGGCAATTGAGCAGGTTGATGTTAATCCTAGAGGGGGGAGTAGACTCCAGCAGGCCAGTATACGTGAGGCTTACTGGATATATGAACTTAAAACCCTCTCCCCTAAGGGAATGAATATCGACTTTGAACTCAAAGCCTTTTTATAATCACTTATTTTTAAGTCATTAATTCTTTGTTCTGCCACTGTTTATATTTTTAATGTCTTTTTAAATGTTTTTAACGTTTTTTTTCTCTTTTCTGTTATCCCAATTAATGTTGTATGTTTGTTATGTATGTTGATTAGCATAGGCCATTGTTCATGTGCTGTTGTCTATTAGCCCTAATTGGGGTTAATACCACTTATCCAATTAACCAACCAGGACTTTGGACTGAGGGTATATATACCATAGAGACTATCAGACAAGCACATCCCTTGAAGAAGTACGCGCATGCGTACGAAACGCGTCGGGAAGTTTCAAGTTTTTAGAGTGTTCCAGTGTGGTGAAGTCTGCAGTTCCAAAGGAGAAACTCTGCAGTCTCCAACTAGTGTTTTGAACCGAGGTACGGCGATATTGCGGCTGCTGATGAGGACTGGAGGACTGGAGTCCTGTGAGCCGGTGGAGAATACACAACGGGGGTGACGTCACGTCCGCCCAGAGGCCTCGTCATCTGAGTCATCTGCCTGGCTTCCTAGTCACGTGTGGACGCCAGCACAAGTGCTCCGGTCGCCATCTTGAGAGCCCAGCTGCATACAGCAGATCTGCCTGTACCTTTCCAGCATTTTGTGAGTAGGGTTGCAATTTTACCCCTCCGGATGCGGTTTATGCACATTTCCACATCAATAAATATGCTTTTTATTAATATTTAGGCCGTGCTAGTGTTATATGTTTGTATGTCTTGTTTGTTGTTTTTTGTCAATATCTGTGATCACCCCCCCCCCCCTGTGTTGATTTACTGCACTATTATTTCTCTTTCTCTTTTTTCACATATGCACTGCTGAGGTGAGAATCATCACCATTCATCATCCCAAGGACTGTATTTGGACTGTCACAACAGGACTGGTATTTACCCTCTTTGAAGCCAGGAAGTGACCACACTTTGCCCTCAACTAAAATTGCTCTGATGACCTCTTAGGCCCATCTCTAGGTGAAGACTGTAATTGGCTGCACCTTGGCTAGGTCTTTATAGGGATGTCATTTATCCTCAGCCTAGTCACGAGCAAGTTATCTGATACTTGGTACTTGATACTCAGCCTGTTCATAATACAAGGTGTCTGATACCCCGTCTGGTATCTTGCTTGTGTTTTGCCTTTCCGAAACCTTTAATTGCCTCTCTCCTGCCTGATCTTGGAACCGTGACCCCGACTACACTGCTGCACCCTGCCTGACCTTGGAACCGTAACCCTAACTACGCTGCCACACCCCGTCCTGACTTTTTCCTGATCTGGACTCAGTCCCAAGGCCTGTAGTCAGTTCTCATATCTTTCCTCAGACTTTCGGGTTGGCCTCTTGGTTATAAACGAGCACCGGTACAGTAACCAGGCAAGGTCTTCGATGGACAGTAGGTTCACTCGGGTCATGACACCAAGCATATCCTCAGAGCTCTGTTACAGTTAACACAGTAATTGAACGTAACATATTTTAAAGGATTTGGATAAGTGCAAGACCACAGTTAGAGTAGGTATGATTTAACTATTGTATTGGTATGTATTGGGTTCTTTTCCTCTCCTGTCTTCTTTTTTTTTTAATGTAATTAGACAATGATTCCATGTCCAGATATAACAAGCTCCTATTGAACCCCCAAAATAATCACAACATATATATATATATATATATATAAGCATATGAGTGTCACAGAGGAGTGCTACTGAGCATGGCAATATATATTTAAAACCAGAGACAGAACATAAAACATAGACAGAGCTCAGGGTACATCCAGTGAAACTCATACACGGTACAGTGCCTAAATATATATGTTTTATGTTCTGTCTCTTGTTTTAAATATATATTTCCATGCTCAGTAGCACTCCTCTGTGACACTCATATGCTTATATATATGTTGTGGTTATTTTGGGGGTTCAATAGGAGCTTGTTAGGTGTCCAGTATGTTTTGCAATTCTTGTTCAGCTAGTCTTAGCTGATTGGAGGGTGGCAACCTCCTACCTAATTGAAGCTTACCCCCTCCCACATTTAAATGGTTAAAAGCTCACTCCATAGCATCTCCCACTCTCAGGGGAACTTGCTTGCTTGCAGTATGATTGTGACAAATCTAATATAGAGTGCTTTTCCTGGTAATGTACAGGTTAATAAAAGCTTCAATCAGACTTGGAACTTTGCAACTAATATTGACAGATTTATTATAAATCATTCTTCCTGGTATTGCACAGGTTATTAAGAATTTATATTAGTGTTAGGGACCCTTGAGAATGTGGTCTGCCGTGCAGTGGCTCAGGGGCTTACAACAATTTGGCCAAAATGTTAAACTAAAAGACCATTTTATTTAATAGATATTTATACATATATATTTAGGCACTGTACCGTGTATGAGTTTCACTGGATGTGCACTGAGCTCTGTCTGTGTTTTATGTTCTGTCTCTGGTTTTAAATATATATTGCCATGCTCAGTAGCACTCCTCTGTGATACTCATATGCTTATATATATGTTGTGGTTATTTTGGTGGTTCAATAGGAGCTTGTTAGGTGTCCAGTATGTTATGGAGAGGATATCCCGCTACTTTATTGCTCACAATAATGGAGCTTGCCAACTGGAACAGACCAATGAAAGAACTGAGTAAGTTTATTTCTTATTCTTAAGCACCCCAGGGGAACAACCATTTTTAGTGCAGTATTTATACATTTGAGGGGTCCCTAGCAGGTTACTTAACTTACTGGGTCAACCCTCTGTATGTTACCAGGCTGCTCCCATACTAGGGGAGAGTCAGCAGACTCATTTGCAGTTCATCATATGTTTTAACCCCTTATGGTCTGTTATCATGTTGCTGATTTAAATGGATTTCATATACCTGGAGTGAATCTCTGCAGCACAAGGAAATTTGAAGGGGCTCCACCCTTTCATGAGTGTTTCTGTATGTGAAGTAAAACAGAAATCCCTGCTTCCAGAGATACTTCCTGGTGAAGTTAACGGGTTTAAATCTTCCCCGAAGGCCAACAAAATGGCTGCAAAGTATCAGGCCAATCGAAAGCCACCACATTATAGGTTGCAGTTTCTTATTGGACTGACTTTTAAATCCCCTTTAAAAATGAGAAAGTAATACAGAAAACTTCACCAGTAAGTATCATGGAAACTTCGGAGTGAAAGTAAAAAATACTGTGGTTCAGCTCGCCACATTTGTACTTTACTGAATAAGCCCCTTGGAATCTAAAGATTCAACTCAGCATTGGTTGAAACCAGTGAAAACCACTGATCTAACATGTCTACCTACATACTACAATGCATATACATTATATTTGAATGGTAACGGTCTCAAGTTGGCTGAATTCTTACCACCATTCCATAACTGTAATAAAATAATTTGGTTCAATATATGCATTTTTGGCTAGGTTCAGTTTCCGTTAATAATGAGAACTGCTAGGAGTCATCACAAATGAATAGTCCATTGCATGCAATACTGGTGCAATAGTGCAAAAAGCAGTGCCACAATTTCTGCTTTCCATTAAATATTCTTATTTTACAAATCTGTGGAGGTTCTCTTCCCTCATTTATGTATTGGTTTACTGTCCAGTTAATGTGATTGTCACAGACATAATATACAGTAAATTAGTCTAACTTTTGATCTTTTTTTTTCTTTCCTTTGTTGAACTGTCAACAACTTCAGACTTGTGCATTGAGTGTAACACCACAGGGAGGGAGCTAGTACAGCCTAATTCTATATATAGTACATACTGTATGAAGAATATGATGTGCTTACACTTTTCATTTCCTATTACATCAAGATTTCTATGCAACAACATGTGCCCAGACATACTTTCTTCTAGACAATCACATAGACACAAGAATGTAAGTACTGAGGTGTCGTAAGCTCCATTGTTCGTAATGTTATTCATGTGGGGGAAACCTTACAAACAAGGTGTTAATAGCTTGTCAAATAATTGGTAAATATTAAGATCTGCTGTCCAAAGATGTCTCAAAAATGCTCAATCTATCTATCTATCTATCTATCTATCTATCTATCTATCTATCTATCTATCTATCTATCTATCTATCTACATACACATACACACATTTATGATAATATTATGTGTATGATGAAAGAAATGACAGTGATATATATATATATATATGTATATATATATATATATATATACAGTATATATATATATATATATATATATATATATATATATATATATATTCTTCATCAATGACTGAAATTTTAAGTTGTCGCTGGTTGTAGGCACTTGAGTCTAGTTAGACATAGAAACACTTCTGTATTGCACTAAATGCTCTGAGATTTTCAACTCTCATCAAATAGCATAGCCATCAAATATTTGCTCTAGTTTGGTACAGAATGATGGCATGTATTTGTATTAGTAAAACATTATTTTTATATGGTAGTATCCTTATCATAGTAATGAGATTGATATATCAATTAACAGATTGGCATATTATGTACTAAGAGATTGATATAGACAGTGAAAAATTATATATCAAAACATTGCAAAGTCAGATAAACAAAGCAGATCTGGCTAGTGTAAATCATTTTAGTTTCATAGATCCTAAATTATATAAGAAAAATATATATTAACTATTATAGTCTGATTCCATATGATGAAATTCCAGAAAAGAATGGCAAGTAATTTCTTTCATATTTTCTTTTTAAATCAGATCTGCACCTTTTTCTAATAAGTTAGTTATCTCCTACTGACAGACAGTTAATACATATAGCTTAAAAACCTTTTGACGATTTAATTTTTTTCCCATTAAACTGCAATAGTGCCTCTGTATCAATATTAATGTCATGTTATAACCATCACATAGACGGCACTGTTGGACACTGTTGGATATATCAACAGATGTATCTAAAGCCCTATTCAATATGTTATGAAACCACTCCAGATTGCTACAGAACAGCTTAGCTTCATTCTAATGACTAGGGCAACATTATTTCCAGCTTGGGGAGAGGCTACACAGCATTTTGAAAAATGCCCAAGACCATCAGTATATGCCCCCCCCACTCTTCCCCCCAGCCGTCCACACCCATGAAAACCAATGTCTCAACTATACAGTATATATCAAATGTAACAAATTTGATTAATTAGTACTGACTCATAAAATGGTTAATATGACACCTAAAGGATGATTCTGGAGCTTGATATGTAATCACATTTTATTATACATTTCAGAACTCACTCAATCACTTTAACAAAGTAATTTCATTAACCGTATGGAAATGGACTGTTACTACTGTTCAGTATATAAAAACAATAGCATCTTGTATGGCTATTTATTCACTGTGAACAACAGCTCGTACCATATAAAAAGTATTGAGAAATTGCTGCAACCATAGTGTAAGAAAAAATATAACTTTGTTATCTCTTTCAGATTTTATCATCTTAAATGCAGTCTGAAAGTATAATAACAGATAAAAATACTCTTTTTAATTAAATATGACTTTTTAAATTATTGATATACTGTATCAGAACTACACACATTTATATAATGTGTGTAGTTCTGATATATATACTGATGGTCTTGGGCATTTTTCAAAATGCTGTGAAGCCTCTTCCCCATGTTGGAAATAATGTTTCCCGAGTAATTTTTCAGTGTCTATATCAATCTCTTAGTACATAATATGCAAATCTATTAATTGATATATCAATCTCATTACTATGATAAAGATACTACCATATAAAAATAATTTTTTACTAATACAAATACATGCCATCATTCAGTACCAAACTAGACGCATTTATCAAGAGCAAATATTTGATGGAAATGCTATTTGATGAGAGTTGAAAATCTCAGAGAATTCAGTGCAATACAGAAGTGTTTCTATGTCTAACTAGACTCAAGTGCCTACAACCGGCGACAACTTAAAATTTCAGTCATTGATAAAGAATATATATATATATATATATATATATATATATATATATATATATATATATATATATATATATATATCACTCTCATTTCTTTCATCATACACATAATATTATCATAAAATCTCAGAGAATTCAGTGCAATACAGAAGTGTTTCTATGTTTCAGAAGTGTTAACTAGACTGAAGTGCCTACAACCGGCAGCAACTTAAAATTTCAGTCATTTATAAAGAACACTTACTGTATGAGCATATTCAGACAGTTTCCCAAACCTGCCTTCAGGGCCGCCAACAGGGGGCGAGCTTCCACTGCCGGCATGCGATGGGGCTCTCTAACATCAGCGCATGGCACGCCGGAAGCTGGGTCAAGCTTACTTCCAGCGTGCTGACATGAGAGAGCCCCATCGCGCGCCGGCAGTGGAAGCTCGGCGGTGTGGGGCAGAGAAAGGAAGAAGCTTATAGGCAGCTGAGAGTCTGGGCCCGGCCGGGCCCCCATAGCCAGCGGACCACCGTAGACAACGGGCCTGGACTGACCAAAGTTAAATCTGTATTTTTATATTTATTGAGGGTATTTTTATACTGTATGTACTGTATTGGGGGCTTGGGGGTATTGTTATATATATTGGGAGGCATGGGGGAATATTTTATGTATTGGGGGCTTGGGGGTATTGTTATATATATTGGGTGGCTAGAGGGAAATTGTATATGTATTGGGGGGCTTTGGGGTATTTTCAAATGTATTGGGGGGCTTATGGGTATTAATATATGTATTGGGGGTCTTGTGGGTATTATTATATGTATTGGGGGGCTTGGGGGGCTTTTTTTTATGTATTGGGGGGCTTGGGGGAATTTTTGTATGTATTGGGGGCTTGGGGGAATGGTTATATGTATTGGGGGGCTTGGGGGTATTTTTATACGTATTGGGGGACTTGGAAGATTTGTTTTACGTATTGGGGGCTTGGGGGAATGGTTATGTATTGGGTGGCTTGGGGTAATTTTTATAGGTATTGGGGGTCATGGGGGTAATTTTATATGGGTTGGAGTATTTTTTATATGTATTGGGGAGGGTTGTTTTTTTATATGGTGTGTGTACATATATGTATATGTATATGTATGTTTGGGGGTTATAAGTATTGGGTAGGTGGTTTTTTTGTATGCTTTTCGGGGGTGGGGGAAGTTGTATATATTTGGGGGTGGGGATTTTTTTTGTATGTATTTGGAGGTGGGAAGTTTTTTGCATTGGGGTGGGAAGTTTTTTGGTATATATCTTGTGGGGAGAATTGTGTGAGGTGGGGAGGGAATGAGTGAGCATGGGGTAATTGACAGAGGGAAAGGAGAGAGGGGGTGAGTGAGGAAACGAGGGAGTAAGAGTGAAATGCAGGGGAGAGAAATACACGCGAGGCGGAGAGTGAGAGGGGGTGCGACGGAAGGGAGAGAAATACATGGGAATAGGGGGGTGGGTGCAGGGGGAGGCGGGGAGCCGCCTGCACGGATCGCCTGCCTTTCCTCCCCCCTCCCCCCAGTCACTAACATCCGTCGCTGCCTCTGCTCTCCACTGTGTGTGTGTATCAGTGTGTGTATCAGTGTGTGTGTGTGAATATCAGTGTGTGTGTGTGTATCAGTGTGTGTGTATCAGTGTGTGTGTATCAGTGTGTGTGTATCAGTGTGTGTGTATCAATGTGTGTGTGTGTGTGTGTGTATATATCAGTGTTTGTGTGTATCAGTGTGTGTGTGTCTGTATCAGTGTGTGTGTATCAATGTGTGTGTATCAATGTGTGTGTGTGTGTATCAGTGGCTGTGTGTGTATCAGTGGATGTGGGTGGGTGTGTTTGTATCAGTGTGTGTGTATCAGTGTGTGTGTGTGTGTGTGAGTGTGTGAGTGTGTGTCTGAGAGAGTGAGTGTCTGAGAGAGAGATAGAGAGTGTCTGAGAGAGACAGTGTCTGAGAGAGAGAGTGAGAGAGTGTGTCTGAGAGAGAGAGTGTCTGAGAGAGAGTGAGTCTGAGAGAGAGTTGAGAGAGAGTGTCTGAGAGAGAGAGAGTGTCTGAGAGAGAGAGTGTCTGAGAGAGAGAGAGTCAGGGAGAGAGAGTGTCAGAGAGAGAGAGTCAGAGAGAGTCAGTGAGAGAGTCAGAGAGAGAGAGAGAGTCAGGGAGAGAGTCAGAGAGAGAGAGAGAGGTCAGAGAGAGAGTCAGAGAGTCAGAGAGTGTCAGAGAGTCAGAGAGAGAGAGAGTCAGAGAGAGAGAGTCAGAGATAGAGAGAGTCAGAGAGAGAGAGATAGTCAACGAGAGAGAGAGAGAGAGTCAGAGATGTTAGATATGTATATACAACTTTGTTTTCCCTTTGGGCACCGTGGAAAAATCCTGATCGCCTTTGGGAGCCTTGAACCGAAAAAGTTTGGGAACCACTGAACTAATACCTATATCTCATTACAATGAAAGTAATTGGATTATTTATCTGCTCTTACAACTTCAGGATTGATTGGGATCCCTTGTTTTTAAATACAGTATGATACTGTATATACACTGTAACAGACCAAATAATAATGAATGCTATACTACATAGTGAGTAATATCACCTAAAATATATTTGCTTTATATTAATGGAAAAAATGTATGTAAATAATAATAAGGCATTATAGATTTATTTTGCCTCACAAAAACGAATGCATCTACTATAAAAGTATTAAACATTGTGGAAGAGTGACTGAAACTGTATTTAAAAAAAGATGTATACAATATTAATTCACAAAATATAAAGATAGAGGTTTCCTTGAACAAATACATGTTTCTTTATTAAAGTATGGAACTATAAGATAGTCAGTAAAAAAAGTTTCATTTCGACCACTTCTTTAAACATTCAGTTGTGGAAAATATTCTCCAATATTTTTATGAGTTTATAGTTTAAATATTCACCGATTTCTTTCAAAATAATCTAGACTTTAATGCATAACTAGTAAAATACACAGAATAAATAACTTTATCTGTGTCTCCTCTTAATTTTTGTAAGGAAAGATTATTGCTCCATCAGGATTAAAATGTATTTCTTAGAATAGGCAACGGTTTTCTCTCCAGTCACATACACATTGACCATTAGGAAACCCATGCAATTCACTTTCCTACTGTATGCACATTACATTTAATCTTAACTTTTAAAGTGCCAGGCTGCCACAGCACCTCCAGCACTTCCGCATAATGGGATAAAACGTCATGAAGTTGACAAGGCCCCTGATGCCGGAAAACGGAAGGGATGGGGCTCGACTTCTATTTCGATTAATCAATCCCTTAAAAAAATTGCAAGTTCCCTAGACATACCATACATCATTAGGGCACTGTAAATGCTAATATAAAATGTCTTTGCCATTTTGGATGAGCCTTTGATATTATTTTCATACTGTTTTTTTGTACGCTGATCGAACTCTGACACATCAGATTTTTGTGAATCCCCCTAAAATAGAATTGAAATTTGTGTAATATTTAATATATACCTGTAAGTGAGTGAAGATAGCTAGACAGCTGGGATTGTGGCCTGATTACCTAAGCTATATGGCAGCTGTGTTCTATGTCCTCAGCAGTTCAGGTAAGAGACAAAGCTGGATTGGCCCCCGATTAGAGATATGTGGGTAACCTGCAATTGTGAGCCAGTTGTGACACTGTCCTGTCAATATCCCATCATTATACTGTAGGTGATTCAAGAACAACATCCCTCAGTGATCATACTACTTTATATAACCACAGAACTGCCCTCTCAAGTTGAGAAAATGAGGGGCAAAGACAAGTAAAATGACAGCATATTAAATACGTGACTTTTATTTCATTGCAGGTTCTGACAGTATTACGATGTCAAGGCAAAACCAAACCATAGTGAATGAGTTTCATCTTCTGGGATTTCAGATTGGATCAGATCTGCAAATACTTCTCTTTATAATTGTCCTTGTAGTGTACATCTTAACAATATTAGGAAACCTTGTCATTATTATTGTAATAGGACTCAACTTCAGACTCCACAACCCCATGAACTTCTTCCTGAGCAACCTATCCTTTGTAGGAATATTTTACACAACTGTCACTATCCCTAAAATGCTAAATGATCTACTGGTGGAAGAGAAGACAATTTCCTTCAGGGGTTGCATAGCACAATGTTATTTCTTTTTCGTTCTAGGAGCCACTGAGAACTACATATTGTCACTGATGGCATTTGATCGGTATCTGGCTATCTGCAAACCACTAAGATATACAACTATCATGCATCACACATTTTGCTGTCAACTGGCTGTTGGTTCTTGGTTAAGCAGTGTTTTAGGCTCTGTATTACCTGTTTTTTTTCTGTGTAGACTGTCGTTCTGTGGTCCTAATCACATCAACCACTTTTTCTGTGATAGCTACCCCTTACTCAATCTTTCCTGCACAGACACTGCATTACTGAAAACCTACTTCTTTAGTTTAACTTGGATAATTATATTCAGCAGCTTGTTCTTCACTATTGCATCATACATACAAATAATCTTGGTGATTTTAAGAATCCCAACTACCTCTGGAAGACAGAAGGCTTTCTCGACATGTGGATCCCACCTCTCTGTGGTCATGATATATTATGGCTCTGTTATTTTCATGTATGTGAGACTTAAAGGAAAGGGTTATAATGAGTATGACAAGGTAATATCTCTATTTTATGTTGTGGTGACTCCATTTTTAAACCCCATCATCTATAGCCTCCGGAACAAAGAAATGATAGATACATTAAGAAAGCCCTTTATGCATATTAGCACATGCAGATGTGTGTTTTCATAGATCTATTTTTGGAACGTTCTGCATACCATATTTTTTTAAATAAGAAACTAAGTTTACCATGAAGTCTACAATGTGTCAATGTGTCAATGTGTTTTCATAATCATTTCCATATTTGGCATTTAAAATATTATTTATATGATGCCTGCACTATATGTAATTTTTAATGGATCCTTCAAAAAACAATAACTATTGACGGTAACACTGCTTGAATGTAAATGACATTGTTGGATAAAAGTGTGTCAAAAATGATTTTATCTCCCATAGGTTCTTTTAGTCTGTTCCAATCGTTCAAACACCAAGCAATGTTTTAAACGGCAGGCATCAATATCTAGAACATGGATACAAAATGTGTAGTATTTATTTCTTCACATTTATTTCATATTCTTACACTAAGTACATGGTTAAAGTTGTATGTGACAAATAGTGTAAAAAAACTGATAAGGGAAAATGTAATTCAACCTTTATGGTTTGAAATTGATAAAATATCACATAATACACACGGTCCAGTGACTGTGGGGTTTATTTACTAGTATCTCTGGGGTGACAAACTGGTGCAAAATAATTACAACAGATTTATCAATTGAAATTAACCTATAGATTTCAATGGTATAAACTTTATTTGATACTGTAAATCAGATGCTGTTTTGAACTTGGTTTGCCCTAGTTTTGAAACAGGGCCACTTCAGTAAATATACCTCTATGTATGTAGCCATTTAATGGGCACATTTTGTTACTGCTTTTGGTATGGAGAGTAGGACTGAGCCTATGGTGTTCGTTGATGGCTTTGTCACCGTTTCTGTGAGTTGTATGTTTTGTAACTTTAAGAGTTCTTGTTCTTGTTAGTGGTTGGCTATTGAGTTAATTTTCCTGTGAATTTGTGGAGATGGTTGTGAGTGATCCTGTGTGAATCTATCTATTTGTGTACAGTATGGTGGATGAGGAGATTAGAAGACGTGGTGGGGAACCTGTAATTGAGTGAGATTGGAGACAATATGCATCAAATGAAGACAAAGAAAAGTAAGGTAGAAGTGATAACTTTAATAGCTAATTCATGGTTAAAAGAGTGCAAGCTTTCAGGACCACAAAGGTCCCTTCTACGGGCAGATGTTTTACAAATGATGAAATAGCATGTCATATTTATAGAAGACTAGTAAGTCTGGATATACAGATGCAGATGAGTGTGATGCGCAAAGTACATGGAAATGCAAATGAGGAAATTTAAATGTTGGTGGAATTAGGGCGTACGTGGGAGGCGTCTGGTCAGATGCGCTCTTCCTTTGTGCCGCCCTCCTCCTTCTTCAGCGTCAAATGACACTGTGAGTCATGTTGCCAGGGCAACATTATGTCACACCGCATCTTGTTGCCATGGCAACGTGATGTTGTTGCGTCAAATGACACTGCGACGTCACGTTTCCGTGGCAACGAGACACTGTGTGATGTTGCGTTGCCGCCATGTTATGTCACAGCATCATCTGACGCTGAAGAAGGAGGAGCGTGGCATGAAGGAGGATCACGGCACCAAGTAAGTGACTAAGAGTGGAAGTTTTTTCAATCCACTACTGCCTTTATTGTTCTCAATTACTGTATCTCCTAGTTAGCACCCACGTCTCTACTCTCAGGTTGTATGAGGTCTCCATGTTATCTGTGTTATCACAAGAAGTATGTATGAACTCCAGAAGGACTGTAGAAGAGCGAAGCTATCTAATTTGTTGATGTACAGCCGCGGCCCCTTTTATTCTCCAACATCTCCGATTTTTTTCGGGGATTTTTTCCGAATGCCACGCACTTCACCGCGTTCATGCCGCATTCATGTTGCATTCATGTTGCATTCATGCCGGCGTCACCCGCGGTTGATGTGTTTATTGATGTGTTTATTGATAATGGTTCGGATTTAATTGGTTGGAATTCTTCGCGTATCCGCCAGGTGGCAGATATTCATGAATTGTAATGCGCATGCGCTTCAGTAATGTGTCGACTTGCATGTGTTTAAAAAAATACCACAGTGGTCTATTGTAAATTGACCTTGGTACTGAAGAAGTTACAATAATGTATCAATTTAGGCTTTTCATATTAAAAAATAAATGCACAGTGTCTGGTGTTGTTTTATTGTCCAGAGAGTACCGAAATGAGTGCACCACTGCAGTCCGTGTTCCAAAAACCCAGACATAACGTATGCTTATTTAATATGGGCCGCGATTAATGCAACAGATGATAAGATGGCAACAGTCGGTCAAATATATCAGTATTTTATTGAAAACTATGACTTTTACAAATTTTCACCAGATGCTCATGTGTGGAAGTGTGCAATAAGGAAAAAGTTATGTATCGATCCGTGTTTTTTTTGTATTGATCCCGGGGTTATTGGAGGGTATTGGTGTGTAGCGCCAGATTTTTCCTGTATCTTTTATCATGGAGACTTCAAAAGGCGAAAGATCATGTTAAAAGCAACTATGAAACGTCAGTCGCTGGCAAGCAATGCACCAGCGACAGCGCCAGCTTCCAATAACGGTCCGACCGTCAGTGAAAACCTGGTGATCAGCAACCCTTGCTGTCTGTCCCCGCCCGGACACCTGCAACCTGAGCCGGATTTCGCGTACAGATTCCAGCAAGCTTGCATGTACCAAATGATTTCCAGCCTCATCAGCTGTCAACTACAGGTGTAGTAGTCCCGCTGTCACCTGTCAACTACGTCTATAATCAAGAATATGGGACTGACAGTGGCTCGGCGCCAGCTGATTGGCAAAGTCTATGGTGAGTAATGTTACCGTATTTTATTCTTTTTTTGAAATATCAATATCAATGCACAGTCAAGCGATTCTCCTGTAAGCAATATCATTGGCTGAGCAGCTTCTACAGTAGATACTGAACAATTGGTGGAAAGCTAGGCGCATGCGCATTGGAACCTTCTTGAAACGCATATGCGTGTCATCACATCTACAGTAGGCGCATGCGCATGTGAACAGGAGACGCCCCCCGAGAAAATTATTGGTGGGACTGACTGTGGGAACTTCTTTAGGGGGACTGACTGACCATTACAGTAAAACTTGTACTTTTATTTTTCCTCAGAAAAGAAAACTTTGTCATCTCCTGCGGAAAACTGCAAATGGAGGGATTTCGATGGATAATATCGCTTTGTGTAACGATATCTGAATCGGATTGCTGAATCGGATTTTAAAAACCATGTACCGGAGTCAACAGTTTAGTGGCCGTTGTTATTGATTGGGATAGAATAACTGAGAGCTTCATAGAAAACCTGAAACAGTATGCTGTTGTTTTCAGACAGTATACAATACTTTTTTATATACATACTGTATAATAAACCCGAAAAATAAAAAGTATGCATTTATTCTACATGTATTCCAGTACATATGTGTATTCTATACCCGTACAGCATGTACTGCACATGCCTACAGTATATAGTACAGTACTGTACAGTATGCCTGTACTGTATGTTCTAGAAACACTATATTTTGTTATAAAAGGAGACAATGAAACAATTTAAAACAAATCAACATTTTCTTTTATTGGTGGAGAAAGTACAAATACATTTATGGAGTAAGTAAAAACATTTTTACAATTTAAAAACATTTAAGTGTACAGCAATT
This sequence comes from Ascaphus truei, assembly GCF_040206685.1. Lineage (NCBI taxonomy): Eukaryota > Metazoa > Chordata > Amphibia > Anura > Ascaphidae > Ascaphus > Ascaphus truei. Next base: position 26,753,362 of record NC_134495.1, read on the forward strand.
CAAAATATTTACAGGTGTATGGTGTACTGCTAGTAAAAACATTTATGTACAGTATCTTGTGTAAGTAAAAACATTTCTTTATTAATACAATTTAAAACATGCAACATTTCCGTTATTGAAGTACAGAAAGTCAAAACATTTACAGCACAGGTGTACAGTATGGTGTTAGTTAAAACATTTATTTATGAATACAATATAGTTGTTAAGAATAGAATTTATGAATACAGTAAGTCAGGCCTGCACAACTCCAGTACTCGAGGGCCACAAACAGGCCCAGCTTTCAGGATATCCTGAAAACCGGGCCTGTTTGCGGCCCTCGAGGACTGGAGTTGTGCAGGTCCTGTGTAAGTAAAAACATTTCTTTATTAATACAATTTAAAATTGCAACATTTCCTTTATTGAAGTACAGAAAGTCAAAACATTTACAGCACAGGTGTACAGTATGGTGTAAGTAAAAACATTTATTTATTAATACAATTTAAAACATGCAATATTTTCTTTATTGAAGTACAGAAAATCAAAACATTTACAGCACTGGTGTGCAGTATGGTGTTAGTAAAAATATTTATTTATTAATATAATAAAGTTGTTAAGAATACAATTTATGAATACAGTAAGTCAGGCCTGCACAACTCCAGTCTTCAAGGGCCACAAACAAGCCCTCGGACTGGAATTGTGCAGGTCTTGTGTAAGTAAGTACCCATCAGATTGTCCTTCCAGGGCCGATGCCTTGTATGACGCAAAATGCCATTAATGGAGTCTCTCACTATTTTCATTAAAGGATCAGTAATTGAAAAATAGCGCCGCAATTCCTCTACAATAGTCCTTCTTAAATTTTTAGGAAGCGCCCTTTTTTCGCGATTTCCTTTGTAATTTACATTGTTGGCCCACCCGCAGTACACCAAGTAGGACACATGGTGCTTGAAAATTAACATGGCATACTTCTGGGGTACACCAGCACTTGTTAACCTATACTTCTCCCTGAGTGGCTGGAGCAGCTCGCGCAGGATGATGTCGGGCACCGTCTCAATGCAAGCGTATGTTGGTTGGATTCTGGGAACGGGTGTTCTTCTGGGAGCGGGTGTGCTTGTGGTGGCGGGCGAGGGTAGGTTGTCTGGGAGGATGCTTTCTACATGTCTTGGTCACCGTGTTGTCTCCTGCCGTGGTCTTGACGGGGTTGTCGTGTCATCCTCGTCAACGGCATACATGTACACATATTCTTCTGGTGGAGGGGGTGCGCTTGGTGATGGAAGGTTGAAGGTCCCATTCATCCCATCCATGCCACCCTCCTACTCCGGTGTCAGAGATACAGGGGCATGAACTCCGAGCAAATTATGTATCCCCGCAATGTCAGTCTCTATCTTCTCCATCCGTTGATCCATCTTCTCCATCCGTTGATCCATCTTCTCCATCCGTTGATCCATATTTAGCATGGTCTCTAAAAGAAGATCAGTAATTGAAAAATAGCGCCGCAATTCCTCTACAATAGTCCTTCTTAAATTTTTAGGAAGCGCCCTTTTTTCGCGATTTCCTTTGTAATTTACATTGTTGGCCCACCCGCAGTACACCAAGTAGGACACATGGTGCTTGAAAATTAACATGGCATACTTCTGGGGCACACCAGCACTTGTTAACCTATACTTCTCCCTGAGTGGCTGGGGCAGCTCGTGCAGGATGATGTCGGGCACCGTCTCAATGCAAGCGTATGTTGGTTGGATTCTGGGAACGGGTGTTCTTCTGGGAGCGGGTGTGCTTGTGGTGGCGGGCGAGGGTAGGTTGTCTGGGAGGATGCTTTCTACCTGTCTTGGTCACCGTGTTGTCTCCTGCCGTGGTCTTGACGGGGTTGTCGTGTCATCCTCGTCAACGGCATACATGTACACATATTCTTCTGGTGGAGGGGGTGCGCTTGGTGATGGAAGGTTGAAGGTCCCATTCATCCCATCCATGCCACCCTCCTACTCCGGTGTCAGAGATACAGGGGCATGAACTCCGAGCAAATTATGTATCCCCGCAATGTCAGTCTCTATCTTCTCCATCCGTTGATCCATCTTCTCCATCCGTTGATCCATCATCTCCATCCGTTGATCCATATTTAGCATGGTCTCTAAAAGAAGATCTATCTTTACCAGCATAGTAGAGTTCCCGGGGATATCGACACTTAACCCATTCAGCATGCGGTCTAACGAGATGGATCTTGTGCATGGGGTGGTGTGGACATCTGAGTGGATGGGTGCTATGGAGGATGAGATGGGGGTTCCCTGGAGAGAAGCGGCAGCGTCGTCGAAGAGGGATGGAGGAGGTGACTGGTGTATTTCCGGGAGAGAAGCGGCAGCATCGTCGAAGAGGGAGGGAGAAAGTGACCTGTGGATTTCCGTGAGAGAAGCGGCAGAGTCGTCTAAGCGTAATGGAGAAAGTGACCTGTGGATTTCCGAGAGAGCAGCGGCAGTGACGTCGAAGAGAAGTGGAGAAGATGGGCTGTGGGTTTCCGGGAGAGCAGCGGCAGAGTCGTCTAAGCGTAATGGAGGAAGTGGCCTGCGGGTTCGATGGGTTGGATGCCAATTGTTTTGCTTTGAGTGTACATTAAAGTGAATGTGTGGTGAATTAATACCCTAAAGCTCAGCGCTGTGACCGTTAATATATAAATACAAATCTTAATATAAAGGTGGTGACATTAAACCTGTGTGTGATTTAGTGATAGCTGCCGTGGGGTCCCTGTCTAACAAATAACTCACAAATTCATTTAACATCTCTGTTCCTGCGGTCTGTATACCAGTACCGATATGCCTGTTCCTACTACATTGTTGTAAGTGTTTTTAACCGTTTTTGATCACTCATAAACTTGACTATACTACCCTATGGGCCTTGCGCTTTTTTCTCTTTTTTTTCCTTGTCTATGGTTTTTTTAACTCTCAATTTCACAGTGCTGTGCTAATCAGATTTACATATCAAATTCAAGAAGGGATTATCACAAGTGTTACCGTAAACAAAGCCTCAAAGGGTTGGGGGGCGTGGATGGGCGAGTCATATGAATGGTGAACAATAGGTGTCAAAGTGAAATGGTGAAGTTATACACGCATGCGCAGTAATAATCAACTACAGCTCCCTTCCCAAAGAGGATTACACGCAGGCGCAGAGACGTGACTCAAAGCCAACAATAGGAAAATGAATGAATGGTCTGAAATAGGTGTCGATAAGAGGTTGAAATCCTTGAGCGAGCCTTGTGTGTGTGCGGGGGGGAGAGGGGTAAAGCTGCTTTAAGGATATCCCTGAACAACAGTTCAAAGAAATATTTTCATAATGATTTGACCCCCCACACCACCAAATACATAAAAATCACACAAATCATGTGCAGTCAAACGCACAGTGTTGCAGTCAAATGCTACAGCACCGATTGAATATCATAATATCAAGATGGTTTAGGCAGGAACATGTTGAGAAAATAATAATAAAAAATGATGAGAAAAAAACTATATTTTTTTTTTGGTCACTCTTGAACTTTTTTCCCCCAATGAGCATTAATAACCAACACAGAAGAATACAGAAATCAAACCAGGCTCTGCACTGCACTGAAAGTTATACACGCAGGAATGTGATGACAGGAATGTTTTTGAAGCCAGAAACCATCTGTTCAAAGGAATGGCATGGGAGAGGTGTACTGTAGATAAGAAGTTTAAATACTGCAGTGAAGTACATTATCCTGTGTGTGTGCGGGGGCGAGCGAGGGAAGACGCTATATACGCCGAAATTTGATACTGTTACAGTACACGCCTATGCGTTTCAACAATGTTCAAATGACACATACAGTACAGTACATGCATGTATAAATATGCAAATTTACAATTACTGCGCGCGCACACACAGACTGTGTACTGACGTAGGTTGAACTGCCTACAGTATTAGACTTTGAAGACAATAGCTCGCGAACGCCCACCTGAGTTTTTAGACGGTATTTTATTGCAGACAGTGCTAATAATATGCTAATAATACGAGCGCTAAAATACCGGAGCATACTTCGGAAAAAAAGAAAATATACTGCATCTGCTCGCTGTTATCAGAGTTAAGCCGCTAAGGTCGCATTAGGATAAAGGGGGCCGCAGCTGTACTTGCTCAAAATGCTTCACCTAGTCCTAGCTATTTTTATGTTACCCACTAGTTGTCAGTGTAAAACACATGAATAACATGTGCTGGGCTCTGCCAATGTGTGTGGTTTATTATTGTATGACTAAGAAACATTCTGATGATGAAGTTCACTACTCACAAGTTGATCCACTGTAGTAAATGTCCATATAAATTAATCATGTGGTGCTGTGTATGCTATTTGCTAATAGAGTCAACTTGTGCTTGTCTTCAGCAAGTAACTTAGACATTTCTGTAAAAAGAGATTTTCTTATTTTAATTACAAAGAAAAAAAAAGTAGTGTGCAAGGAACATTGAAATCTCATTATTAGAAGTAAGTCCAAGTTAAGATATTCTAAAGAATTCACTGTTTGATTTTCAAAATTGCTGTGAATATTTAAAATAAGGACTATCATACAGACAATTAATATGGTTTCACAGGGAATGATTAATATGACCCACAAGTTTGAGGATAGGGGTTGAAAAAACATGAAAAGCTATGTGCATTGAACAATGTAGCTAAATCTAAAAAAAAAATATTTTTCTAATATCTAATAATAATAATGATTAAAAATACTAATAATTAAAAATATATTTGAATTACTAACACAGTAAGTGAAAAACAGATTATATTAAAAACAGATTAAATAAACACAGATTATAATTCAGCAAAAGATAAGAGTGCCCCAAATGCTACATCAAGTATGAAAATTTATTTAGTTAATTACTACTGTATCTATTTTATCGCTGTTTTTTCTCATAAGTACGGGTCATTCAGTTAAATACTTTGGTCAACACATTTCAAGCCTGCAACTACAGTATGTCACGGTATGAGCCCTCAATCAGCAGGTCCTACACTACCGATTTATACTGTCCTATGTGTTTCTTTCTCTGCATAGAGAGAAAAGGAAATACAGGTAAAACAAAACTGCAGTCAAAAGCATTGGACGTGTGACGTGTATACGGTGCCTAAACGGTCAAAAATGTTAGAAGCACTATATGGGTGAGGGCGGGATTTTTGCACGAAGCCCGCATAGACTGAACCCTAGTATGTATATATATATATATATATATATATATATATATATATATATTGTGACAGAAACCAGGGGATGGTAATAAATTCCGTATATAGGGCTCCCAGGATACTAGACAGTTTCTATCCTGTTTGGCCTGGGAGTGCAGCCTTATAATACATACACTCCATCCCACAGTTTGGCAAGCGCTGGAACTGAGGGATGAGAGATCCAGACCAGAGTTTGTCTGCTGCCTGATTTCTGTCACCTGTCATGCTAATTAGGAATCAGGTATGAAAGACTGATTTCCTGTTTGCTCTGGTCTCCCCACAAGAGCCAGGAGGCTGGAAGGCTGCTGAACTACAGAGGGGAGAAGCCTCTTCCCCAAACAGGTTCAATCTTTCTGTTCATTTGTGTAAGACTGCAAAAGTACCGTGTTTTGATGTTGGAAGTGGAAAAGCCACTTCCAACCCTGAGTCAGGGATATCTAAGTTAAGTTATCGCTCAGGTGAGCAGCTTTTGTTTTGATCTGTTTTCTGTTGTATGCACTGTGGCAGTCTCAGTGCCTGGGACTGAATAAACCAGGCATAGCCTGTTTAAAGGAACAGTACGTGACGCCTCATCATTTAACCTACCCTAAAAGACCGTGTTCTAAACAGTCCCGGACAAACGACGGAGCCCCGGAGTAAGCCGTTTGTCACATATGGTGGAGAATGCGGGCAGAGCACTAGGGGGTCTGCGGGTTGAAGAATTTTGAAAAAAAAAAAAAAGTTTTTTTCATCCTCTGCAAACAAGATGGAAGACGTGGTGGGTGCGCTGGTACGCAATGTCGCTGCCCAGAAAGACGCGAATGAAACCCAGCAACAGCTGTTAATAGCCCAGCAAGAAACTAATGCAAACCAGCAGCAGACGAATGCAGCCCAGCAACAGCTGCTAATAGCCCAGCAAGAGATTAATGCCAACCAGCAACAGGCGAATGCCAACCAGCAACAGGCGAATGCAAACCAGCAACAGACGAATGAAGCCCTGCAAAACGCGAATGCAAACCAGCAAGAGACAAACCGCTTGCTGAGAGAGGAGCAACAGCGGTTCGCTCAGGGCTTACAGCAGGAACTCGAGATCCTGAGGGGGACTATCAGTAACCTTCCACTGGCAGCGGCAGCCCCAGTACCGAAAATGACCAGGGCAAGCCACTACCTTCAGAAGATGGGACCCTCGGATGATGTGGAAGCCTATCTTCTCACGTTTGAACGCACGGCACAGAGAGAGGGATGGCCAGAAGCTGAGTGGGCTGGTCTAATCGCACCCTTCCTAAGCGGCGAACCCCAGAAGGCTTACTTTGATCTAGAGCCAGCCGAAGCTAACGTCTATGCAAAATTGAAGTTCGAGATCCTCGCCCGCCTCGGCGTAACCACGGCTGTTCGCGCCCAAAGGTTTCACGCATGGTCCTTCACGATGGATAAAGCCACCCGAAGCCAGATGTATGACCTCATCCAGCTCGCCCGGAAGTGGCTACAACCCGAGATCAACTCAGCCAGCCACATCGTGGAACGGTTGGTCATGGACCAGTTCTTGAGGAAACTTCCCTCTGCCTTACGCCGTTGGGTCAGTCGGAGTGACCCCCACAATGCGGATGAGCTTGTGGCCCTCGTAGAAAGGTACAATGCAGCAGAAGAGCACCCGCAACCCACAGTCGTGGAGCAACCCCACTACCCGAGGTTCCAGGACTCTTCCAGAGACGGTAAAAGGGTACCGGGGTTAAGGGGCGCTGAAGAGCGGCGACCACCTTCACGCAGCACCAGCAACAGTGGTTCGCACACTAAGGGCAATAGCCAACATGGGGAGCCGGGAAAAGGCTCTAAGTGGGACACAAACTATGTACCTAAATGTGTAAATTGTCATGAGAGGGGCCACACAGCAAAAATCTGCCCACTAAATGATGAGCCCATGCAATGCAACAGCGTGGAACCTTATTCGCTGTTGTCCCAATGTATGGGCCCTAGCCCAGAGGACCCCTTGAATAACCATCTGTGGGCATTTGTAAAGGTTAATGGTAAGAGGGTTCGGGCACTTCTTGACTCTGGGAGCATGGTCACACTAGTGTCCGAATACCTCTTGCCCATTAAGAAGAAACAGGGAAACAGTTCACAAAGAGTGGCAATTTGTTGTATACATGGGGATAATCATGAATATTCCACTGTTAATGTTTTTTTTGAAACAGAGTTTGGTTCTTTAGATTTCAAGGTGGGTATTGTACCCAAACTGGCACATGATGTGTTAATAGGGACCGACTTTCCCCATTTTCTAAAAATGTGGTCCCCCGCTCAGAATAGCGCCCAGAGTTCAATAGCGGACCATAACAAAGTATTAGAAGAAACAAATCCTTTCCCTTTTTCAGAAATGGAGGTTGACGAGGGCCCAAATAAGAAGGGGGAAAAGGAGGAGTGCTGTAAAATTCCCTTCCCCATCACTACTTTGGTAGGGAATACCCCAAATCAAGATGTTGAGCAGACACTTACCACCCCAGAACCGGATAAGACCCTCGCTGACCTAGAGGTCAGTCCTGGGAGTTTTAAGAAGGCCCAGTGGGAGGACCCCACATTAGCGGTAGCAAGGGGAAATATACGGGACCAGAATAGTACTCCTGGCCAACCAGATAGGTCACTTGCTTACCCCTACTTCGAGGTAGAGAACGACCTAGTATATCGGGTTGATAAAAGGAAATCAGTTACAACTAAACAATTGTTGGTACCACGGACATTCCGTAACGTAGTATTACACCTCGCACATAGTCATCCATTGGGGGGACACCTAGGGGTGGAAAAGACAAAAGAAAAGGTTCTCCGAAGCTTCTATTGGCCTGGGGTTCTGGCAGAAATTACGAATTATTGTTCCTCATGCCCAGAATGTCAGATCACCGCCCCGTTCAAGGTGTACCGCAGCCCATTGGTACCCCTTCCCATAATAGAGGTACCATTTGACCGGATTGCTATGGATCTAGTAGGACCCCTAATAAAGTCTGCTAGGGGACATCAGCATATATTGGTAATATTAGATTATGCCACCCGATATCCGGAGGCAGTTCCCCTACGTAGCACCTCTGCTAAAAACATAGCAAAAGAGTTAGTAGTTCTGTTTTCCCGGGTCGGGATTCCTAAAGAGATTCTATCTGACCAGGGAACACCATTTATGTCCCAAGTAACGAAAGAGCTATGTAAACTCCTAAAAATCAAGCATCTCAGAACCTCAGTCTATCATCCACAAACAGATGGTTTAGTGGAAAGGTTCAATAAAACCTTAAAGAGCATGTTACGGCGGGCGGTTGATAAAGATGGGAAAAACTGGGATTGTTTGTTACCGTACCTGTTATTTGCCATTAGGGAAGTTCCCCAATCATCCACTGGCTTCTCCCCGTTTGAACTATTGTATGGCCGACACCCAAGGGGCTTACTGGATATAGCCAAAGAGACTTGGGAACACGAGGTTACCCCTTACAGAAGTGTAATAGAGCATGTTGCACAGATGCAGGACCGCATTGCTGCAGTCCTACCCATAGTGAGGGAACACATGGAGAAAGCTCAAGAAGCACAGAGGAATACATATAATAAGGGTGCTAGGGTCAGAATTTTTTCTCCAGGTGATAGGGTACTAGTTCTGGTTCCCACCGTGGAGAGTAAATTCCTTGCTAAATGGCATGGGCCATATGAGGTCTTGGAAAGAGTGGGAGAAGTAAATTATAAGGTAAGACAGCCAGGTAGGAGGAAACCTGAGCAAATTTACCATATAAACCTACTCAAGCCCTGGAAAGATAGAGAAGTCTTGTTAACCCTAGTACCCCCAGGTCCGTCAGAGAATCAAGAAACTGACCCAGAGGTTAGCATAGCTGAAACCCTGTCTGTTCATCAGAAACGAGAGGTTCAGAATTTAGTGAAAAGAAACAAAGAAATCTTCTCTATACGGCCAGGTAGAACTAGCGTAATTGAACATGACCTAGTCTCTGAACCGGGGGTCCGAGTTAACCTTAAACCGTACCGAATCCCAGAGGCCAAAAGAAAGGCTATAAGTTTAGAGGTTAAAAAAATGCTAAAACTAGGTGTAATTGAGGAATCCCAAAGTGGGTGGAACAGCCCTATAGTCTTAGTCCCAAAGCCAGATGGTACAACAAGGTTTTGTAATGACTACCGGAAACTAAACGCGGTGTCAAAATTTGATACTTATCCTATGCCCAGGATAGATGAACTTGTAGAGAGACTGGGCAAAGCCCGATATCTCACAACCCTAGACCTAACAAAAGGGTACTGGCAGGTTCCCCTCACAGAAAGGGCAAAAGAAAAGACAGCCTTCTCAACCCCAGACGGCCTCTTTCAGTATAAGGTGTTGCCTTTTGGCTTACATGGAGCTCCCGCCACATTCCAAAGAATGATGGATAAAATTTTAAAACCACATGCTTGGTATGCTGCCGCCTACCTGGATGATGTGGTAATCCATAGTGAAGATTGGCAATCCCACCTTCCAAAGGTCCAAGCTGTGCTTGACGCAGTCCGGTCTGCTGGACTAACTGCTAACCCCGCTAAATGCACTATTGGTCTGGAGGAGGCCAAGTATCTGGGATATTCTATTGGCAGAGGTTTACTCAAACCCCAAACACTCAAAGTGGAGGCGATACAAAATTGGCCAAGGCCAGTTACAAAAAAACAAGTAAGGACCTTTTTGGGGTTAATTGGGTACTATAGAAGGTTTATTCCCAATTTTGCAACTAAGGCAACCCCACTAACTGACCTCACAAAAGCAAGAGGACCGCTAAAGGTAAAGTGGTCCCCCGAAACCGAACAGGCCTTTAGAAGTCTGAAAGAAGCTCTCTGTGCCCAACCAGTGTTGGTCACACCTGACTTCTCCAAAGAGTTCGTAGTCCAAACCGACGCATCTGAGGTAGGGCTGGGGGCGGTACTCTCCCAGGAGTCTCAAGGTGAGGAGCACCCCATCCTTTATTTAAGTAGGAAACTAAATCCCCAGGAGAAAAATTACTCCATAGTAGAGAAAGAGTGTCTCGCAATAAAGTGGGCTGTAGAGACGCTCAAATACTACCTGTTGGGGAGAAAATTCCGGTTGGTCACAGATCATGCACCCCTTACCTGGATGTGTCAAAACAGGGAAAAGAATGCTAGAGTGACCAGGTGGTTCCTAAGCCTACAACCCTTTAAATTTTCTGTGGAACACAGGTCAGGGCACAAACATGGCAATGCTGACGGGTTGTCAAGGATGCACTCCCTAATATCCATGGTCGCTCATCCCTCGAGGTCTGAGCTGGGGGGGAGGATATGTGACAGAAACCAGGGGATGGTAATAAATTCCGTATATAGGGCTCCCAGGATACTAGACAGTTTCTATCCTGTTTGGCCTGGGAGTGCAGCCTTATAATACATACACTCCATCCCACAGTTTGGCAAGCGCTGGAACTGAGGGATGAGAGATCCAGACCAGAGTTTGTCTGCTGCCTGATTTCTGTCACCTGTCATGCTAATTAGGAATCAGGTATGAAAGACTGATTTCCTGTTTGCTCTGGTCTCCCCACAAGAGCCAGGAGGCTGGAAGGCTGCTGAACTACAGAGGGGAGAAGCCTCTTCCCCAAACAGGTTCAATCTTTCTGTTCATTTGTGTAAGACTGCAAAAGTACCGTGTTTTGATGTTGGAAGTGGAAAAGCCACTTCCAACCCTGAGTCAGGGATATCTAAGTTAAGTTATCGCTCAGGTGAGCAGCTTTTGTTTTGATCTGTTTTCTGTTGTATGCACTGTGGCAGTCTCAGTGCCTGGGACTGAATAAACCAGGCATAGCCTGTTTAAAGGAACAGTACGTGACGCCTCATCATTTAACCTACCCTAAAAGACCGTGTTCTAAACAGTCCCGGACAAACGACGGAGCCCCGGAGTAAGCCGTTTGTCACAATATATATATATATACATACTAGGGTTCAGTCTTTTATACATTTTATATATACATATACATATATATAGTGAATGAATGAGAACAAGGCACTCCGTCAGGTAGATAAAGGTGGGTGCAAATCCTATATAAATCAAATAAGTAATACGATACCGTTTGAGCGAATATCAGAGGCAGCACTCCACAAGGTTGTCAAAAAAAGTTTTGTATTTAGTGTGACATAATAACCAACGTTTCGGTCCTCCACACGGGACCTTTCTCAAGGTGATGAACAAACAGAGTGCAGTAAAACACATATATATATACCCTAAGCAACCAAGACAAACAGGTGCAACACATGATTTAATATATCAATCACTTACATGCTGTATACAGGAACTACCCATTGAAACCAGGCTGTCAGGTGTTAACAAGAGCACTGTAGCACTCCTGCCACGTAAGCTGCGCTCACTGCGCATGTGTGTGTCAAAAGTTGATGTAACTGAGTACAAAGACTTCCGTCACGTGTAGCCGAGCCAGTGGAGGGCGCATGTTAGCAAAAACGTGTAACTGCGCATGCGCGTGCCAAGCGCTACTGCAGGGAGAAAATTGGTCATAAAAACCAAGTAAATGGCCATTGCGCATGCGCGAACCGCCTGAAATAAATAAATAATGCGGAGCAAATCGCAATAGACAGCTGACGCGCTGTGACTCACTCTGACTCGCAATGTGTGGTGTTACTGCTGCTGTCAGTCGTGAGAGCCCATGGTCAGTTAGTGAGCTATGTGCAGCCAACCTGTGTCCCAAATAGAGGACTTGTGTCTATGAACCTGGGCAAGTGAATTACACTGACAGAAAGAGGGGCCATTGCGCATGTGCAAACTGGCAGAAATAAATAAATAATAAACGGAGCAGCTCACGGCTAGAGCCTCTGCGCTCTGCTTGAATACAGAACTAAAATGTGGAACCTGGCAAAGAACAACTTGTGATGAGAACCCATTGTTATGAAATAAGCTGTACAGCAGCAAGAATAAGTTCACCAAGGGGAATGACTAATATTCTGCATCATATATAATAAACTGCCAGCATCAGTTGAATGTTTGCATGAGCTGATCTGTAAATGGGCTAACAATGACAATTGTAATATCATGGGCTAGTCCCTGCAAAACTGCCAGCATGTAATAATGTTGCACCATCACAAAACACCAATGTTACAGTGCAGTGCAGTGATACCCAATACATGTGAACATATATATACTGAGATGTGCTGACTCAATAAAAATACATACGTATATATATATACTATGATGGACCAACAATCGAATGCATAAACTGGCTGGTATGATGATAAATAGCACCAACATATCAAACATGTCCTGAATGCCACCCATGGTGGATAGAATACCGAATAAGCCTATATAGGCAATAAAGGTGATTAATTATGCCTTGATACATATAATATGTCATATTGACTATCAACAAAGCATATAGCAATTGTATCCATATTAAACAGTCTTTGTACTCAGTTACATCAACTTTTGACACACACATGCGCAGTGAGCGCAGCTTACGTGGCAGGAGTGCTACAGTGCTCTTGTTAACACCTGACAGCCTGGTTTCAATGGGTAGTTCCTGTATACAGCATGTAAGTGATTGATATATTAAATCATGTGTTGCACCTGTTTGTCTTGGTTGCTTAGGGTATATATATGTGTTTTACTGCACTCTGTTTGTTCATCACCTTGAGAAAGGTCCCGTGTGGAGGACCGAAACGTTGGTTATTATGTCACACTAAATACAAAACTTTTTTTGACAACCTTGTGGAGTGCTGCCTCTGATATTCGCTCAAACGGTATCGTATTACTTATTTGATTTATATAGGATTTGCACCCACCTTTATCTACCTGACGGAGTGCCTTGTTCTCATTCATTCACTGTATTACATTACGGACTAAGTGCACCCTCTACTTTGTGCCTTTTGACCCTGAGGACATACAGGGTTTAATCATTGACTGTATCATTTAGTGCTTCTATTTTTGACATTTTCTTTGGTGACTTATGGAGTTCTCTGATGATGTGGCTGGCATATTCGCAGGTATCTCAGATACAGTGAGTTTTTCAGATACCGAAATCGCACAGATTAGGTATACTGATGATATACAGGCTGTGTTTTGACCAGATAAACCATCGGATGTATTTAATGATTTGATAAAATTGAAGAAGAAAGAGGTTGACTTCTGCTTGCATGGTGTGACCATCTCGCATTACCACGAAGAAGGTCTTATCCCTAGGGGCTTCCGCGTTAATAATCAGCCAACTATTGGCAGGGGGGACCACAATTTCTGCAAAAAGTGGATAGGAATCTTAAACAAATGCTCTTTTGACTTAATGATTTTGGTCATTGAACAGTCAAGCAAGGAGCTGTCAAAGATCAAATGCAATATAGAAACAATTACTAAAGAGTATGGCGGTACATTAGACACTGACACATCTACTGATAAGCAGGATAAAATTCAAAATACAATTGATGCATATAGAGAGAATCTGATAAAATATAAAAGAGAAAAGCTCAAAATTATTAAGGCTGATTATTCTGACAGACGTGTGTATAGATGGCTGCTTGGGATTAATGAGCCAAACCAGACTAAAAATAAACCTAGGAGGTTTTTTTGTAAACACAAGAAAACCACGGCCACTAGTGGCACTTGTAACACCAGTGACACTGATCAATCAGACGGTCCAGATAGTGCAGCAGCGGGCCCTCTGTCTTTTTTAGGACAAGGAAAACCGCCAACCCCCCCCCCATTCCCAAAACAGGCATAAAACCAGGAGGGGCGGACACAAGCACAAGGTATCCATTACGGCAAACAACATCCAGAGGTCAGAACAAGCACGCAGCGTAGAGTGTGTAGTGTTCAACATGTCTGAGTATCTTCTCAAACCTGCTGAACTTAGCCTTCTCAACAAAGGCCTGACATTTGTACCAACATATAAACAAGATCCCTTTTCTTGGGAAGTCGATCTATACCGTCTGAATAGACAATTAAAATTGAAAGACTTCTTCAGCAAAACACCATCGGATCCCACAGACAGTGACACAACCAAGCAGTTGCATAAATTCAAACCATGCAGTACCTTTGATCCCCAGACACATAACCACAGCATTCACACTTTCATGCATCTAGTGGGACTGGATACTAGAGCCAAATTAAAAAACTACAAAACCAGTTACTCAAATCTTTCCAGGGAAGAACATCAGGCCATCAAGTCGCTCAGCTCAAACACTGATATCATTATTAGATCAGCTGACAAAGGGGGTGGTGTTGTGGTTATGCCCTATAGTTATTATAAACAAGAGATTGGCAATCAATTAGGGGTTACCACACATTACAAACTGCTGTCTTTGGATCCCACACTAGGCTATAAAAGGGAGATTGATACTATCATTGATCTTGGGCTCACAAATAGATGGATCTCTGAAGAGACAAGCAAATTTCTAAAACAATCTAATCCAATCATTCCAGTCATATACATCCTTCCCAAAATACACAAATCTATCACAGCACCTCCTGGAAGGCTGATAATTTCAGCACGTGGCTCATTGACCCATCCACTTTCCCAATATGTAGACTTCTTTCTACAGCCAATGGTCTCTAAGATGAAAACATACATCAAAGATACCACAAATTTCATCAATCAATTGGCTACTCTGACAAATATCACAGAAGAATACATTTTGGCGACAATGGATGTCGCAAGCCTGTATTCCAACATTAACCATATTGATGGCATTGAAGCAAGCAGGGAACATTTAGCGAGCTTGACTTCACATGCTGGCCCTCCTCCTGATTTTTTACTGTTACTGATGGATGTGATCCTGCATAAAAATTATTTCAAATTTGAAAACTCTTTTTATTTGCAGCTTATTGGCACTGCAATGGGGTCAAATATGGCCCCATCATATGCCAATTTAT
Source organism: Ascaphus truei (assembly GCF_040206685.1). Classification (NCBI taxonomy): domain Eukaryota; kingdom Metazoa; phylum Chordata; class Amphibia; order Anura; family Ascaphidae; genus Ascaphus; species Ascaphus truei. The sequence continues at coordinate 26,768,388 of NC_134495.1, forward strand.
TCATGGATTCCTATAAATGCAAACACTTTTTCAATAATCCATCATACAGTAAATATCTGGTTAGGTTTTTCCGCTACATAGATGATTTGTTTTTGGTCTGGTCTGGAACTGAGGCAGAGTTACTGGCATTCGTTGATGCACTCAACCACTTACCTACCACTATACGCTTCACATTGTGCTTTAGCACCACTGAGGTAGCCTTTCTAGACACTATCGTGTACAAAGAAAATGGACGCTTGGCAACAAGGCTTTTCCGCAAAATCACGGACAAAAATACACTGCTGCTGGCATCCAGCCACCATCCAGCTCCAATGAAGAAAGGATTACCCTTTTCACAGTTTTTGAGGGTAATAAGAGTCACCAGTGAACCATCGAGGCTAGAGGCAGGACTTGAAGACATGAAAGAATCTTTCCTGGAACGTGGCTATGACCGGGCAGAGGTGACCGTGGCACTAGGAAAGGCAAGAGGCATCCACAGAAGCACCTTGCTAAAGCCACAAGATAAAAAAACAGGTGATAACCGCTTCAATATCAAAAGCACCTATACTACGGCGTCAGGATTCATCAGACGCAGTATCTATAGCAACACACCAACATTTTAGCCAAAGACAAGCAAATTGGACAATTTTTCAAGGATCCTCCCCGGTTCTGCTATCGCAGAGGTCGCAATTTGGGAGACTTGCTCACACAAGCTGATCCACGTTTCAAATATTGCAAGAAACAGTCCTGGCTGACGAGACCAGTTGGAGTGCATAAATGCCGAGGATGTGTCAACTGTCAGTATATGGTGCTTGGTAAAAGTTATCCACACCCGCATCATGGACATCGTATCTACATCAAGGATTTCATGAATTGTGACTCAAAATACGTGGTATATTTTATCCGGTGCCCATGTGGGCTTTATTACATTGGCAAGACCATAAGGATGCTGAAGGAACGCCTCAGTCTACATCGGTCTGCTATCAGGAAGGCCATGGCAGACACAGACAACAAGGAAGACTTTACACAACAACCGGTGGCTCGTCATTTTAAAGAGAAACAGCATAGTCTCGCTACTCTACGGTGCATGCCAATTGCGCAGGTTCCAATGTCCCCTAGGGGTGGTGACCGCAATAAAGCTCTCCTTCAATTGGAGGCACGGACCATCTACAAATTGGATACATTAAGTCCACGTGGATTGAATGAAGATTTGGCGTTGAGCTGTTTTCTCTGATCTATTCATCATGACGTGACAGTGATGGAGCCTAATCAGGACTTTGTTGTTTCTAATCAATGACTCAACTGCTTTATGCGTCTCCTTGTCCCCAGATTGCGAGTTAATTGGACGGGACTTGTATTGTATATAACGGCCTTATACATTTCTCCTGTACATTATAGGATTCTTTTTGTCTCCAGCACAGGAATTGACTTTATGTATTGGTTATCATCACCAATTACTGCTTACCTATCTTATATATACCTTTGATGGTTTGTGCCATGGTCCCAACCACTCTGCATTACTACTGTTTAATATGGATACCATTGCTATATGCTTTTTTGATAGTCAATATGACATATTATATGTATCAAGGCATAATTAATCACCTTTATTGCCTATGTAGGCTTATTCGGTATTCTATCCACCATGGGTGGCATTCAGGACATGTTTGATATGTTGGTGCTATTTATCATCATACCAGCCAGTTTATGCATTCGATTGTTGGTCCATCACAGTATATATATATACGTATGTATTTTTATTGAGTCAGCACATCTCAGTGTATATATGTTCACATGTATTGGGTATCACTGCACTGCACTGTAACATTGGTGTTTTGTGATGGTGCAACATTATTACATGCTGGCAGTTTTGCAGGGACTAGCCCATGATATTACAATTGTCATTGTTAGCCTATTTACAGATCAGCTCATGCTAACATTCAACTGATGCTGGCAGTTTATTATATATGATGCAGAATATTAGTCATTCCCCTTGGTGAACTTATTCTTGCTGCTGTACAGCTTATTTCATAACAATGGGTTCTCATCACAAGTTGTTCTTTGCCAGGTTCCACATTTTAGTTCTGTATTCAAGCAGAGCGCAGAGGCTCTAGCCGTGAGCTGCTCCGTTTATTATTTATTTATTTCTGCCAGTTTGCACATGCGCAATGGCCCCTCTTTCTGTCAGTGTAATTCACTTGCCCAGGTTCATAGACACAAGTCCTCTGTTTGGGACACAGGTTGGCTGCACATAGCTCACTAACTGACCATGGGCTCCCACGACTGACAGCAGCAGTAACACCACACATTGCGAGTCAGAGTGAGTCACAGCGCGTCAGCTGTCTATTGCGATTAGCTCCGCATTATTTATTTATTTCAGGCGGTTCGCGCATGCGCAATGGCCATTTACTTGGTTTTTATGACCAATTTTCTCCCTGCAGTAGCGCTTGGCACGCGCATGCGCAGTTATACGTTTTTGCTAACATGCGCCCTCCACTGGCTCGGCTACATGCGACGGAAGTATTTGTACTCAGTTACATCAACTTTTGACACACACATGCGCAGTGAGCGCAGCTTACGTGGCAGGAGTGCTACAGTGCTCTTGTTAACACCTGACAGCCTGGTTTCAATGGGTAGTTCCTGTATACAGCATGTAAGTGATTGATATATTAAATCATGTGTTGCACCTGTTTGTCTTGGTTGCTTAGGGTATATATATGTGTTTTACTGCACTCTGTTTGTTCATCACCTTGAGAAATGTCCCGTGTGGAGGACCGAAACGTTTGTTATGATGTCTTAACAATACAAAGCTTTTTTTGACCATCCATTGGAGTGCTGCCTCTTGATATTCGTCTCACACATGGTATCGTATTGCCTATTTATTCTCTACAGGATTTGCACCCATCATTTTGATTTACCTGACGGAGTGCCTACTGTTCTTGTTTATTTGTTATATATATATATATATATATATATATATATATATATATATATACATTTTATATATACATACTGTATATATAAATATATATGACGAAAACAAATATATATTTCCATTTCTCCTCTCAAACTGGCTTGTAATTTATTAGTGAGATTTCAATATTTGAATCTTAAGTCTTATATCAAAGGACCCATTTAGTAGCATCTTTTGATAAAAAAAATATTCAAGACTGCTAACCTCGTCAACGTAAAAGTATAGGTACATTTTAGCAGGATATATTATATAAATAAAATGTATTTTTGTTCTATAGACTAAACGTAGAAAATATGTGAAAGTGCCCAAATAGTTAATTGAATTAAGCCTATTATCTCATCTTTTTAGCTCTTGGGCCTAGTAACAATGTACCACTCTTTCATACTGTGTGCAATTAAAGTATTTTTTGTGTTTTTTCGTTTCCAGGCATGCCAGCAAGCAGGGATTGCTAGGGTATGAGTTTCAAGCAGGGTTTTGCGGATGAACCTTTGACAGAATGTGCCTAGGCGATTGGGGTCTGGAGTTGTCGGTTCCCCCATAAATGTACCCGGGAATCATACCTGATTCTCGGATACATGTAGGTACATTGTCCCGGCAATTCCTCCCCTTGAAAACGCAAGCGCGACTCACCACTAGGGTACCCTGCTTCAGCACAGCCCAGAAAGGAGAATGGGGCACAGCGATAAAACATATACAGCTCAACCCCCTTATAACGCTGTGCTTGGCGTCAAAAGAATCACATCTCGTTATAAGCGGATCGCGTTAGTAATAATGTACAATTGTATGCATTGTACAATAAGGTATTTAAGATACCATTAATCCTGTTGTAAAGTTTTCATAAATACAAAAATTGGGAGCCACGCTTACATCGCGTTATAAGCAGATTCGTGTTGTAACGGATCGCGCTATAACGGGGTTGAGCTGTATTTCTATAGCTGAGGGAATCCCTAGGTTAAGGGGGGAACCCCAGCTAGTGCCCAGGTGACCAACAACCAGTATATGGTTTGTGTGTGCCCCAACCGTATATAAGGTTGAGGGGAGAATCTGAGAGTCCAGACTGAGTCCAAGATAAAGTGTGTGGGGAATAAGGCAGATAGAAATACAACTACAAAATGTTTTCCTTTTCTGTCCCCTGTTCCCCAAGACTCAGAAGTGTATGAAAATATACTATTAAATGTAATGTGATTTTTACATTCGGAACCGACATCCCAACAGGCTGCCCGAGCTAACCAATAGACGCCGGTAAGTCTACTGGACATAGAGTTCAAAGCAGCCACAGGATTCCCAGAGGTGTGACTAGCATTTGGTCAGCGGGGAAAGGTGTAGTACCAGGTCCAGAGATCAATGGCAGTCCTCTGGGATGCCACTTGCTCTGCCAGACCTGGTGGAGTATGCCCCAGCAGGTGGTATTGAGACAGCCAAGGAGAGAGGTGGCAGGCTTGCGCATATCTCTTTGCTATTTCAGATTTCCCGCTGACCCGGCTTTTCTAGCCAGCTTGGCTCTGATTGGCTGCTGGGGAATTTTCCCATGCGTTGATTGGCTGCTGAGTTTTGTGAATGAAACTCAGAATTCTATAAGAATCGACGAGCCAATCAGATTTGTTGTCTCCGGTAATAGAGCGCGGGTGGGCTTTTCAAAGTTGCTTCTGTGCGAATAGCAGAGCAACTGGCTTTGATTTCAAGCCTAAAAAGCCTGGCTGCTAGAGTCCAGCTTTTTTGGGCCATGTTCTCAGAAACGAACATTGCAGACGAGGCTGGGATTTTATGCCGATTTGAGTTCAGGAGATTTGGAGTAACTCGCTGTCAAGAGGGACCAAGTTCTCAGAAGAGAATGTAGTGGTGGCGTGTGGAACTTTATGCCAATTTGGATTTCAGGAGATTCCGGGCTATGTCCCGGTCAGGGTAAAACTCACCCAAAGAGTTCCCTGCACCTAGGAAAGTCTAGTTTTCTACCCTAGTCCCAAAGTAAGTGTGTCTTTTTGTCTGTATTTTGTGTATCATTTTGTGTAAGCAAATAAATTACGATTTATTTCATTAACTTGTTTTGCTGAATGAATGATCCTGGTAAAAAAAAGTGTAAATAATCCGTGACAATTTACACCTAAATATTCAGGATACACTGGAAGCACCACTGATAGACATTGTTTAACCAGACACAGTTGACTGTAGTTATTCTAAAAGGCTTACTAGGGACAATGAATACATACCTGAAATTCATCCTCAGAACACAAGCATAAAGCACATTTTGTGTGTATTTTCATGGCAGATAAATTAGCATACCACCTGAATTTGTACTCCTAGACAAATAGATTGATAAGGCCTTATTCTTTAAGTTGCAATAGCTCCCATCCTATTCTTTCCCAGATTTATTGCAGCTTGCAAAATAGGGCCATAATCTGTTGAGAGTACTGTAATGTAACAACAAAAATGTGTAAAGAAAAGGTGTGGTGTTATGAATTAGTATGTTATTGACTCATTATCATTTAAAAGCATTAAACACAATGTATGTATGTATGTCTTTATTTACAGTATATAGCGCCATTAATGTAGACAGTGTTTCCCAGCAGTAATACATATGACAATCAAACACATAAAGGGGAGAAGTGCTTCAGACATAAAGCAACCATTAGGAAAAGGAGCCGCTGCTCCGAAGAGCTTACAATCTAATTGGTTGGTAGGAAGAACGTACAGAGACAGTAGGAGGCCATTCTGGTAAGTGCACCTGCAAGGGGCCAAGGTTTATGTATGATGTGTTCATTATCAGCCATAGAGCTACATATATGCTTCCTTAAGAAGGTGTGTTTTGAGGTGGGTCTTTAATGTGAAGAGAGAGGGTACTTGTCGGATATTAAGAGGAAGGGCATCCCAGAGGTGTGGGGCAGCAGTGAGAAGGGTTTAGGGTGGGAGGGGGCTTTAGATACAAAAGGGTAGAGGGAATCTTTGACACAGGCCCTCATTCTCTCCCATCTCGATTACTGTAACCTTCTGCTGTCGGGCCTTCCTGACTATAACCTGTCTCTCCTACAATCTATCCTAAACGCTGCTGCCAGAATCACTCTACTTTTTCCTAAATCTGTCTTAGCATATCCCCTGCTGAAATCACTCTCCTGGCTTCCTATCAAATCACGAATTGAATGTTTAATTACACCACGCACGAGAGCTGAGAACTGCAGAGAGAAGAGCACGTGGGCACAGCCCTATGAAGAGAGGGAAGATCTGACATCTGCAATGAGAAGAGAGATCTAGATTTTGGTAAAATTTTAATGCGATCCCGCTGCATATAATGTTTGCAATAATACTGAGGGCAGCGTCCCTTTCTGGGGCCTTCCCTAGAGCAGCCACAAACTTAGAAGGGCTAGGGGCCTATCTGGGGCGAGGGGAATATCTATCCTAGTCCGTGAGCCACTGGCACCCGAACATCACCTTCCCCTTCTCTCTCCTGACTCCAACGTCAGAAACTCCAACTGCCAGTAACTCTAACTGCTGCCTTTAACTGCCTGTGTCAATATTCTAACTTCATGTGCCTCAGACTCCTGAAACATGTAGTCCCTTACGGAGCCTCTCCTAAGATGTCCGCCGCAACTCTGGGGACAAGGCTACACATGTATATAATGATTGTACTATAGAATTAAAGAATGTATATATCTAAAGAAATTCCCATGTTTAAAGCTATTCTAGACAGGATGTTCAACTACCTCATAATGGATTAATGTCAGTTGCCGTTGTAGTGTGCTTCAATCTCACACAGTCATAAGAGGAATTAATATGTGCGGAAAGCAGGATAATATACAAAAATAAACAGCAAAATATATAGGACAGTACACAGAAAAACCTCATAGGCAACATCAGGGAGAAAAGAAGAAAGACATTGATTAGACATATAGGGGCCTATTCTATAAGCATTGATAAGCCTACTCCTATTCTTTAAGCGTCGATAAGTGGGCGATAAAAGAAAAAATTGACAAAAATGTCAGCGTTCAAAAAAAAACGCTGAGTGAGCGGCGATAAGCCACTTATCGACAGGTTCTGAAACTCGTGCAATTCTAGTAGCCACAATTAGGTTATCGAAGCCTATCGCGGCTCAAGAATGGTGAGTTTCTCACAAAATTCTCACTCCAGGATAAGTTAGTGGTGAGAATCTGACGATAAGCGATGAGACAGGACTTAGAAAAAAAATGCTTTTATCCTGCATCGGAATAATGCAGGGGTCTCTGGAGCTAATACTATTAATATAAGCACCAGAGACTCCCAGCATGAATCCCATGCAATAAAAATGCATTTACAGTCAACTTCACTACCTTGTTCCCTATGGGTGTCTGGGGATCCTCAGGTGGTCCCTGTGGGTGTCTGGGGGTCAGTGGGTGGTTCTCGTGGGTCCCCGCTGGCATGCGGTACCAATCCTGTTGCAAAAAAACTAATTTTTGGCCTACATTGCAAAAAATACATCTCCCCAACCCCCAACACATAAATTACAGTGATGGGCCAAATAACTATTATCCAGATATGCTGTGCTGAAGGAGTGTCTCAGTGCATTAAGACTGACTCTGGCACTGAGTTTGAAGCTGGTTCAATTCATGTGTCGGCTCCTTGGGACCTTGGGCTAGTCACTTTATCTCCCTGTGCATCAGACACCAAAAACATATATTGTAAGCTCTATGGGGCAGGGACTGTGCCTGCTAAAATGTCTCTGTAAAGCGCTACGTAAAACAACAACAAATTATTATTATGGATAATAGCTCATTTGATCATTATTAAATAAAACATTAGCCAGACAGCAGAAATAAAGTAAATAAACCTTTCTACCGTGCCATCATGAAGGGCGTCCTCTTCAGCATACTGCAGGGCCATGACCTCCGTTGCCAGATAGAATAAATAAATAATAAATAAATAAATAATACAATCTAATGGCCCCTAACCCTTTAATCACCTTAGCGGTTAATAACCGCTATAGTAATAAGGGGTTAACCCACCCTTCACCGCTACCCATCTTGGAAGCCTAACCACCCACCCCTGGCCCTCTATATCCACCCTGTACCCGTTGATTGGCATAGTGGTACATCATACCCATATAATATGGGCATCATAAGCCATTATAACACTCAATGGTCACTCTAATAAAAATACATGAATGCCCAAATTACATTTTAATAAAACATACATAAGCACCTAAACACCACAATTCAATAAATAAAAGCACTAGCCAACAAATTCAATTAATAAAAGCACTAACCAACAAAACAATACGTACATGAATGCCTGGTTTTCACTCAAAACTTTTCTCTCACTGATTTCTCCATT